>NC_091952.1:51730085-51965085 GCF_031021105.1 Erythrolamprus reginae | reverse complement strand
TCAAGATCCCCATGTACAATTGGTGGGCCACTGTGTGACACAGAATGCTGGACTCGATGGGCTTTGGCCTGATTCAGCATGGCTCTTCTTATGTTCTTAACTTCACAGCAAATATAGCAGAAATTATTTGCTTTATTTAAACAGGTTTGAGGCATAACTAAATTTACTAGCATAAAACAATGTTTAAAGACACTATTTAACTTGCCAAACAACAGATATTGTGATTTTTATAGAATTTGGTGACTTAATATTAGCTAATATTGCATCATCTTGGTATGTGTGGCGGTTTTGTATTAGTCACCAATACTGACTATGTAATCTATGGTGCAAATTGCATCATGCATTTTATAAATGTTACTTCATTAGTTTGTTGCTAATATCATGGAAGCTAGAGCCAATATATATTTTTAATGTTGTCTTCATTTTTAGCATCCCAAAATTATGTAAGAACAGCTGTTTTCATGCTCGCAACTTTTTACCTGTAGAACAGTGTGCTCAAGGGAAGGGTGAAAAATACATCAAGTGCAATAAAAACTATGAAGCTAAGGAGCCTGGGAAAGAAGAGCAGTAATAGAAAACAAATCCCCCAAAATAATAAATATCAGTGATGCTTGGGTGATCTGGCAGGGGCTAAGAGATCATTGCAAAAGCAATTAAATGCTACCCTGGGAGCACAGTGCATCAGAAAAAGATTGAGACACACTGGACCCTTCTCTGTTTCTCCTATCTTTAATAATCTTTCAAGAACTGATCTTGGCCAGCAGCTGGCTTCCAGGAGTTTTCAAAGAAAGCGAGCCATTAAGTAGCAAGAATAGAGGTGGAAACAAACAATGAATGAAGGCTGTGCTAATGAAATAAGAGGCAAATAAATCTTGATCCAAGCGAAGGCAGGGTTTCTTTTTAAGTGGGAATCATGTGTTTTTGAATGTCCTTGTTCACAGCTAAGTCTGGCTGGGACAGGAATGTGATTCATGTCTAAAAGCTTCTGTGTGTCTTGATTATAAAAATCTGGGGAATAAAAGATTGTGCCTGAGTTCAATAGGAAAAGAACTGAGCTGTTTGTGTCTGCAAGGTTTCTGGTGCCTTGGGGTTGCTATTCTTTGATGCTTTTGATGAGAAACCCAAAGTTGAGTGATTGTGTGTGGTGGGGGCGGGATGTGTGCGAAATGTGATAGAATGGTGAGCACTGAATTTGGTACAATGAAACCAGCTTTAGAATGTCGGTTCAGTTATGAATCTGGCATTGGGACACTTATTCTTTTTCAGTCTAACCTATTTGCATAGTTATTGCGCGGATAAATTGAGAGAAATCTTCATCGGTTCTTCTTCCAACTTCTTAAAAGAAAAGCTAGGACCTAAATATGATAAATGGGTGAATAAATAATATGATAAAACTATCTGTGGGAATTCATCAAGTATGCAGTTTAATCAAAATGGATACTGTTGAGCACTTTAGGAATCTCAGATACTTAAGACAAATTAAACCCCCCTGGAAACTGTGTGCATTGCACAATTCTATAGTGTGCCATACTTTCCTGGCTGAAGTTTTCTACATCTTACCAATCCACTCACCCATCTACAGAACTTTGCATGTAACTATTCACTATTAAAGTTGCAAAACACATATTCTTGATCTGGAGTGAAGCAAACTGTATAAAGAGAAGAGAACATAGGCAGTTTTCATTAATTTACTTTTTGTATTTTCAAATTAATCACAAACTTTAAGCTTCAGAAATCCATTTTGTCTTATTTGATCAATTCATTTGCAACCTTTTAAGATCTGCCTCCCCTAAGTCTAATAAGCTTCTTAAATTGATTATATTCCTAACTTCTCAAGCATTTACTATTGGCATCATGCAGCTGTGTGGGAACATTTTTCTAAGCTTTGACTGGAAAGAAGATAATGTTTATGCCATACTTGTAAACAGGAGCAAAGAGAACAAAATAACCTCAATTGACCCAGCTCAAAAAACAAAGGCAATATGTCAAGGGCTATTTGCAGATCATTCAAGCTATCCGAACTTTAAAAGAAAGTGATACTAGACTGTGTTATGTGCTTTAGCATAAGAATAGAGGTTTAGTCGACCTGACCATACCTAGTGAAATCATCAGGAATTATAATTATGTGGCCTTGAATACAATCTGAGAAAACTTCTCCTCTTCAGAAGTTTCTCTTTGTAGAATATTATATTTGTAGTACAAAGCAATTCTGTGCAAAATGATTAACAGACCTCAGCAGCCCTGTTGCCCAGAGTCTGCACTGAAATATGGTTTTTAAAAATTATTTTTAAATTACTTGTTTTGGAGCTCCCGGTGCCCATTTTGCAACCTCTGGAGCATAGCGGAGATGGTATTGCTAAAATTTGGCAGGGAATAAGTTGATTTTCATCTCTAGATATTTTTTTTTGTTTTGTTTTCTATTCCATCATGTGTGATCCTAAACAAGTTCCCCACAGGTTGCTTGGCAAGGTTTTTCAAAAAAAAAAAAGGGTTGCCATTTGCGTTTTTTCTACGGATAAGAGAAGTCACTGGCCCAAGGTCACTCTTATGATTTTATGCCCAAGAGGGGCTAGAACCCAGTCTCCTGATTTGTAGCCAGATACTTTAAAGATTAAACCAAACTGGCTCTCAAACTTTCCTTTACTCCAGAGCTCTCAGTTCCCACTTTGCAATCTCTGGAACTATTTGGAAGATAGTGCTCTTAAAATTTGGCAGGAAATAAGCTGATGTTCAACTATACAAATAAAGCATGATAAAAATCTAAAACACAAGTATATCCATTTTAACTTTTAGATCCATTTTAACTTTTAGCTTTTGCAGAAAGTGGGGTACAGGCTGAAAAACAAAGTGATCCCAAACTTTTTTGGCTATGGAAGAAAACTTTTTAAAAGAGTGAAAATTAAATAATGATTGTTAATGAATGCACGTTGTCCGATTTAATGGTTGGCCGAAATTGCACCGGGGCCAGGAAAAACTCGGCCCAGTGCTCCACCACATTAGGCATCAGCGATCCCGTGGTACCTTCACCTTGTTCAGCAAGGAGCTACGCCCATAGTTGCCTAGGAAGGTTATTTCTGCCCCAAATTTTTTAGTGGCCTCTGCAGGTCCTGGTTATTGGTCGATAGTCAGTTAAAGTTCATTTAACTTTAATAAAGTGACCCATTTAAACCCAGCTCTTGGTGTCCGTGTTCTTATTCCGCCTCTGGCACAATTACCTTATCTGAATTACCTGCTTAGCTATTGCTGAACTGCTTAGGTAAAATTAGCTGGATTATAGGCACCTACAGAAATTTTACAGTCATCCATGGGAGAAGAGAATGTTAGAAAAGTCAAGACAGCTGCTGTAACTTTTTTTTAAAAAAATAAATTTTTATTGGTTTTTTTATAGTTTACATACAACAGACATATAACAGTGCACAGTGCATGTGCCCATCACCTAACAACAACACCCCCCCCCCATCGCCCCCACCACCCATACAAGAGGATTCAAAAAAATTTAATTGTTTATCTATTATTCCTTGGCTCTATCTTGTTCTAGTATTACTAAAAGAGTGATTGCAATTTATTTTTCATATTTACATCACAGATTCTACTTAACATATAGTCTTTTACCTTGTTCCATCGCACCATCAGCTTCTCCAATTTATTCTTATCAAAATTATTTAATCTTATTTCCATAATTTAAAAATGTATGTGATCCACCATATACCAGTACCAATTTTGTAATGTCCATTTTGTAGAATCTTTCCATCCTAATACCATCACCGCTTGAGCACTTTCCAGTGCTGCGGTTTTTATTTCCTTAAATTCTCCTAATTCTCTATATTTGATTAAAATTGCTATTTCTTTTGTAATAATCCAGTTAATGTTTAACATTTTATTAATTTCATTCTGGATTACATTCCAAAATTTCTGAATTTCTGCACACTCCCAGATCATATGCATAAAAATTCCTTTTTTCTGGCATCCATGCCAACATATGCCCTTCTCTTTCCCCTGGAAGTGTGCAATTTGTGCAGGTGTATAGTACCATTTATGTAAGATTTTTCTTCTCATCTCTCTAACTCTCGTATTTTTAATCTTGTATATATTTTCTATTATTTCTTTCATTTCTCTTTCATCTATTTGTAAATCATCCTGCCAACATCTTGTTAAACTTTTTGTTACTTCTTCTTCCATTTGTAATAGCATTCTATATATACTACCGGCTTGTGCTTTACTTTCGTTTATCTTCTCGCTTATTATTTTTTCTACACTATTTTCTTCCCGTAAGAAGGCTTCTTTATTCTCCCTTTTGTTTAAGTATGTACATATTGCATTAATCTGCAACCATTTCTGTTTACCAATCCACCATTCCAATCTAGTTCTACTAACTCTTCCATCTTTCTCATATAATTGCTCAATTCTCGTTATTCCTTTACTATTTAATATTTTAATAATTCTACTTAGATTAACGTCATCCCCTATATTCAATACATGTAACGTTGATAGCCTGGATACCTTTATTCCACTTGTCCTCTGCCATTTAAGCCATATTTCTAAACCTGCTTTAAAGGGATCACTTAAGGTACTGGTTTCAATTCTACTCCAATTTTTAAATAATAGTTCTTTATTATTTATATTATTAATTTCTTTTTCTATTCGTACCCATTTCTTTTCCCCCCATAACTGTAGCTCCATTAACCTTTCCATTTGAAATGCATTTCTATATAATACTAGACTTGGGCTGCCCCACCCGCCCTCTTTCTCTTGTGCAATCTGCCAGTGTTTCCTTATTCTGGGTTTTTTATCTCCTTCAATCCAAAAATTTAGTGTGTTATCCCATTCTTTTAATTTTGCCTCAGGTGCTGTAACTTTATGATAAAAGAAGGGCTTTAATTACACTGTCACACTTATTTAAACATGTTTGATACCCTCCTGAGCAAATGTCCCAATAGCTATATAAGAAGATGTTAATAAAGCATTAGTTTATCGAGATTACCAAGTGTTTACAAGGCAGGAATATATCTCAAGTTTCATACGTGAAGTTGTCACTGATTGCACTAAACTATATGAATTAGGGTTTTTAGTTATTCCTTTCTTTTACTGAAATGCATATTGTTTGCTGGCCTCATCATCAGATTAAGCATCTTTTCTTGTGTGAAAATGTTCTCTATTTGGAGTATTTATTCTGGACTGTCTACAAAAAGTCAGCCCATAACACCTTTGTTTTCTAACCTACCATACTGGATAAAGTTAAATTCATGATGAACATTTCCATGAAATTGTCCTGCTATAATTATGTTTCCTGGAAATCCTTTTAATTCTCCAATCCATCTGACAGTCCTTAATAACCACCCAAATTTTAAACTAGATCAATTTATTTTATTTATTTTATTTTATTTATTTGTCATACAAATATAGTATTGTATTGTAGTATGTTTAATATAAGTATAAATGTCTAGATCAATGTTGCTTAACTTCTAACAATAGACAAAATCTACAGTACCAACTCTATTACCTCTTGATAAAAAATAAAGAAAGATGGTCTCCAAATAACACTCAAAAGTTCAATGTTAATAAAATGATATAATACCTATGATGTTTTAGTGAAATCTTCCTAAGGCCACAGAATTTTCATTTATTGAATTTTAATAGTGAGGTAAGTTGTAAATTGAACTTTTATACCCTAGGGGAAGGTCTTATAAAATGATTGTGCATTTTACTAGTTAATTAAAGCTCCATGCATTTTAGCAGTAGCTGTTTGAGGGTTGCCATTATTTTCCTTGTTACAATTAATGTTGCACTGTCTTCTCTCTCCCTCTCCAACGAAGATAAAAAGACCTACTTATTAGGCTGATGACTTTCAAAATGTAACATAATTTACTAAAACCCATATATTTTTATCCCATTACTTAAAAATATAATAATAATAATAATAATAATAATAATAACAACAACAACAACAACAACAACAACAACAACAACAACAACAACAACAGAGTTGGAAGGGACCTTGGAGATCTTCTAGTCCAACCCCCTGCTTAGGCAGGAGACCCTAGACTACTTCAGACAAATGGTTATTCAACATCTTCTTTAAAACTTCCAGTGTTGTAGCATCCACATCTTCTGGAGTCAAGCCATTCCAATGATCAATTGTTCTAACTGTCAGGAATTTTCTCCTTAGTTCTAAGTTATTTCTCTCCTTGATTACTTTCCACTCATTGCTCCTTGTCCTACCCTCAGGTGCTTTGGAGTGTAGCCCGACTCCCTCTTCTTTGTGGCAGCCCCTGAGATATTGGAACACTGCTATCATGTCTCCCCTAGTCCTTCTTTTCTTAAACTAGACATAACCAGTTCCTGCAACATTCATATGTTTTAGCCTCTAGTCCCTTAATAATCTTTTTTGCTCTTCTCTGCACTCTTTCTAGAATCTCAACATCCTTTTTACATTGTGATGACTAAACCCGAATGCAGTATTCCAAGTATGGCTTTAACCAAGGCATTATATCGTGCTATTAACACTTCACATGATCTTGATTCTATCCCTTTGTTAATGCAGCCTAGAACTGTGTTGGCTTTTTTGGCAGCTGCTGCGCACTGCTGGCTCATATTTAATTGGTTGACCACTAGGACTCCAAGATCCCTCTCATAGTTATTACTGTTGAACAAGGTACCACATGTACTCTACTTGTGCATTTTGTTTTTGTTGCCTAAATGTAGAACCTTACTTTTTTCACCATTGAATTTCATTTTGTTTGACAGTGCTCAATAGTCAAGTCTGTTAAGATCCTTCTGTATCTTGAACCTATCTTCTGGAGAGTTGGCTATTCCTGCCAGTTTGGTGTCATCTGCAAATTTGATGAGTTCCCCATCTATCCCTTCATCCAAGTCATTTACACACAGGTGGAATTTATATTTTGAAAAAGCAAGTCAGACATGTGTTTCAATAAGTCAGGAAAGGCTGTCTTAATTCTGCTAATATCTTTGCAGTGCCCTAAAAAAGGAATCAATTTCTTCAAGGTTGAACCTGTACACTTTAAGTGCAATTCACATTTATTTAAATAATAAAACCAATAGTTTGTCTAAAAGAGGAATTGGCCTCATTGCTCATTCCTTGCCCAGTATAGAGGCTATTTATCAATCCAGGGATTTACAGTACGGTATCTGCATTACATCACCAAACCTTTACAAAAGTGTTGAAAAGCCTCTCTCTAAATTGTTGTTTTAATACAATGATGGTTGGATTATAGTTAGAAGATGCTATTAGTACAGATTACCTTATATAGTGTGGTTTGTCAACAACAACAACAACAACCTCTGTATACTTTGTGTTAGCTTAGACTACCTTCCTTGCTGAAATATCTTGAACTATGTCATGCACACACTTATTTATATTTTTCACAGGAAAATACCATATTTTATAGTAGCTTAGAGGATCCCACAGAACTGGGTTGTTTTTTGTTTTGGATACTCATTGTCTCTCCCACCAATTTTATTTACTGATTCATCAATTCTTCCTGTAACTACCCCAGGAATTGTATAAATGAAAGTACTATCAAAGTTGTTTATCAAGACTGCAATACTGTGAAACACCATTATGTTGTGATTCCGCCTGAGGCTCCACAGGGACCGGCTGGAGCTCTGCCGGATCCATGCCCAGAGGAGGAGGACAGTGACCAGGAGCGGGAGGACCAGGCAGACGGGGGAGAGGAATGTCAGGAAGAGGAGGAGGGAGAGCAGCCTGAGACCCCCGTGGGGGCCCTCTCCCCAGCTAGTAGCCTGGATTCATTGGATGAAGACGCACAGGCTATAATAGACATGAGGCAGAGACGTGCAGCTCAAAGAAGGGGCCAATTAGAAAGATATTTCCATCCCTGAATTGGCAAGAGCTGGGTTTGGGTGTGGTTCTCCTCAGCAGGGTTGAAAAGGCAGGCCCGCCCTTACAGTCTTGTGGAGAGTTATCAACTGGGAGTCCTGTGACCTTGCTTCGATTCTTGGCGTCTCTGATCTTGGCTTGTGGCCTAGAAGGCTGAAAGACTTGGGGGAGGCATGGGTTTTATTATCTCCAGTGTTGTTTTTGCCAGCAAGAATCCTGTTTTATTGCCTGGCCTTCGTGAAACCTCTGTGAAACTTCATCGTGTTCCTGTCTGTAAGAACAGTTTTTGTTACCTGTGTTTGCTTTCCAGTATATAAACTGCCTTTGCTTTTTACCAGTGTGTCTGGATACTCTTTTTGGTTGGTGTTGGCGTCTGGGGGGACCCAGACAGAACACATTATAACACAGTTTACTTCCTCAATCTAATAGGGAGATGAACCTTTATGAATACAAGTACACTTTATACTTGTGAAATACTGGCCCTAATGTTTCCCTGCCAATTTTCACAGAGCTTCTTTCTATGACACATCTATTGATCTGCTGCTGTCACTGCTGACTTGAGAATTATTTGGAGGTTCCACACAACCATAGATCTATATTTCAAGGTCCAATTCTAATAATGCCAGTGTATACACACACACAAACACACACACGAGTATGTAATCCCACCAGCTAACAATCAATGCAGCTGTTAAAATAAAAAAATATTTTCTATAAAGTCTAGTATGCTGAACACATAGATGATAAAAAAAGTTAACTTTAACTGGAAATATCCCAACAATGAATTGTGAAATAATTCTAATATAGCCCACCAAGGAAGGTTCATTTGTATGCACAACTAAGCATCTTTGTTTGCCATGGCAGCTGCCACTACAGGGATCTGAACAGCTGGTTCATAGCAGGTAAGAGTCATATTGCCCACATCTTACAATGAAAGATATGCAGAATTAATCGGGGATGGAAGATACTAAGTTAGCAAGAACACATCTTGAAATGATCTTCTCATGTACTTGTGTGAAGAATTTTGAATATGTTTCTTTTCCTTTGAGGAAGAAAAGAGCAACCCAAATAGCAATAAATGCAGTTTTCTCATGCAAGAAAGAATAACCGCCACCCCTTTCTGTATCCCAGAGAAATATAAATTTCCCAGACTTTTTGGGCAGCGTAGTCCTGGAGAATTCTAGCTAAGATGTACATATAATATCTTAAGCCAAATAGTTAAGACTTTGAAAACTGAGCGATCCTTGGTGCTCTCTGAGCACCAACCTACAAGAGCATTAAGGACTCCTGATTCCAACCCTGAGCTATAAATATTCTCCTTTATCAGTATTTTGGAAACTGTAATCCAAAATACTTAAAGGGCAAAATGTTACTTGTAAACGATCTATGCAAAGTGGCAATATCTGAGTTTAGTATTGCCTACAGTGATTTGCACTGCTTTGAGGTCTTTGAGACTTTGGAAACTTGTGTGAGAAAAACATGGACTTCACTGCTGAGCTTCAGCTTCCTGTTAGCACAGAGGAGGCAGCATGCAGCCCTCAAGCTACTAGTATGAGCTTTCAGCCTAATTTCAAAACTTTTCAATAAGAGACCACTGGGCCTCTGATAAGAGCTTTCTGTTCCTTCTCTTTTGCCTGCAGCTTAGGAGACAAAGTGGAGGATGCTAGAAAGAGAGAAAAGATAAGGAGCCTACAGAGTATGGCTTCGTGAGTCTTTCCTCCTTTTTAAATACTTGTGCGTTAAAGGTTTGTGGGATTTTTTTATAGAAAGTAAAATAACAGTCAACATGAACTAATATAAAATGAGGGAAAGAAAAGAAAAGAAAAAGAGAAAGCTAAATGTGCAAAAAAGGAAAGAAAAAGTACTAGGAAAATAGAAATTGCTTTTAATGCTTTTTTTAGGTTTTAATGGTTTTTTAAAAATTGATTTTGCTGTTTTTATTGTGTTAAAACATTTTTATATTGTAATTGTAATATATGCCTGTATATCTGTAAGCCATTCAGAGTGACTGGCTGAGATGGGAGGCTATAGAAATTAAATCAATCAATCAATATAAAGTAATAGTTTCTGACTTTTTACAGCAGTACAATTAGAAATTTATTTATTTATTTTTATTTATTATTTAGATTTGTATGCCGCCCCTCTCCGAAGACTCGGGGCGGCTCACAACAAGATATAACAAATCATAAATAATTCAGATAGCTTTAAAATATTTAAAGATTTAAAAGAACCCCATATACTAGCAGACACACACACAAGCATACCATGCATAAAATTGAACAAGCCTGGGGGAGGTGTTTCAATTCCCTCATGCCTGACGGCAAAGGTGGGTTTTAATGAGTTTACGGAAGGCAGGAAGAGTAGGGGAAGTTCTAATCTCTGGGGGGAGTTGGTTCCAGAGGGCCGGTGCCGCCACAGAGAAGGCTCTTCCCCTGGGGCCCGCCAACCGACATTGTTTAGTTGACGGGACCCGAATATCCATCTGCTTACAGAAAAAGCATATTGGGATTCCGGTTCCGGTTGAGCAGTGAGGAGAATGGTGGGTCCGCTGCTCCTCTGAAACGACGGTAAATCGTCAGGAAATGGATCAGTCCAGGTTCGAGACGGTCAGAGATGGGTCAGAGCCCACTGCCTACTTTGTCCCCCTATTTTTAAGAACTTGAGAGCCGGGAATGTTTCCGCCTGTTGGAGGGACGCCTTTTACTATATCTCTGAAAACTGTTTGTGAGGTCAAGCATGTTTTTCTGGTATGTAGATTACTGTTTTCTTACTGTCGCCAGTATATTATACTTTATAATAATATTGCTGCTCCGTGGAACCTATACCTGCTACAGAAAAACTATATACATTTTTAAAATCAGAAGAACAAATGATTCAGAAACATACAAGGTCAACTGCGATGATTATAAAAAATATTTTTTGTAGACCTGTGTTATAGATTAATGATGGCACAATGAAAGAATGACTACTTCCAGATATTGTAAACTATTTCATCACTAAAATATGTGCGATACCCCTACATCTAATTCTTAGGTACGGGCAACTGTAGCTGTGGGAAGGAGCAACTGATGGCGTGTATGTCGTGAAATTATCACATGAATTACTCAACTTACAAAACTTGCAACAAAAGTCCTGACACAGTTACAGGAATGGTGATGTCATTGTATGTATCTCATTGTACACAACATTTGCGCCAATCATTAGTTTCCATCTTTGAGAACATATCTGTTCTGATTATTAGTTTCCATCTTTAGTGGAAAGAAACATTGTGAGATAAGAAAGCAATAAATTGTTCATTTAAAAAATACCTTTGTGAATTGGATCTCCAAATCTTATGAAATTAAGTTCTGGAAAATGAAATAAATAAATTATTCATTTCAAAATAGTAGCTCTCTGACATTGGATTTCCAAGTCTGATGAAATTAAGCTCTGGATATTGATATCATTCCCAAAGGTAATTTATTCACTTCCACAGCTTGATATCTCTCTCTCTCTCTCTCTCTCTCTCTCTCTCTCTCTCTCTCTCTCTCTCTCTCTCTTTTATTTATTCTTTGATCTCTTCATCCAGGGTTCATGATTCAACCCCATGCTCTTCTTTTTTGATATTCTAATGACTGCTCAACTCTCCCCCTTCTATCCTGATATCTAACAATGATTTTCTCTTGTACTGCTAGCTTTCAGAGAGAGACTTGCAGCTTGGCCTATCTGACTAGATCAGCAAACTGGAGTAATTAACGTAATTAATAAGGGTTTTTCAGAAAGGATGTTGCATTTCCTTTTGTCATCCATATTAAATGATCTTCATTTCTTAGCCATGCACAAATATAACAAAGACCTGGCTTTGCCAGCAGGCCTGGGGCCCGTGAATTTTGCATCTTTCATGGCCAAATTGTATTAAGTGGTATGCATGTGTTGAATTGGATTGTTTGAGTCGTGGGTTTTTTAAAATCAGGATTATCATTTTAATATTTATATTTCATTTCCTTTTATTTTAAATTGTATTTTTATATTGTTGGAGTCCTTCGGGATTGGTTGGCATAGAAGTAAAATAAAATAAATAAATAAATAATAACTAATTAAGCAGGCTAAAGAACAAAGTTCAAGATACATACAGGTGACACAACAAAAAGAAGGGGGGAAGACCATTGGATAAAGAAAGGCACTGTTTTAAACCCTGGATGATGATGATGATGATGATGATGATGATGATGATGATGATTGTTGTTGTTGTTGTTGTTGTTGTTGTTGTTATTATTATTTTGACAATGGAATCAGATAAATAACTGGTATTCATTGGATTGGATATAGAAACTAGATCAGGGAGGGATAATCTACCATCTGCACACTGCTACAACCCCTGTGCAAAACCCCTCCCAAATCACGCTAAAAGAGAATCTACCACCAGTTCTGGAGACCTCACCTACAAAAAGATATTGATAAAATTGAACGGTTCCAAAGATGGGCTACAAAAATGGTGGAAGGTCTTAAGCATAAAACTTATCATGAAAGACTAAATGAACTCAATCTGTGTAGTCTGGAGGACAGAAGGGGAAGGGGGGACATGATCAAAACATTTAAATATGTTAAAGGGTTAAATAGGATTCAGGAGGGAAGTGTTTCTAATAAGAAAGTGAACACATGAACAAGGGGGCACAATCTGAGGATAGTTGTGGGAAGGATCAGAAGTAACGTGAGAAAATATTATTTTACTGAAAGAGCAGTAGATGTTTGGAACAAACTTCCAACAGATGTGGTTGGTAAATCCACAGTAACTGAATTTAAACATGCCTGGGATAAACATATATCCATCCTAAAATAAAATACAGGAAATAGTATAAGGGCAGACTAGATGGACCATGAGGTCTTTTTCTGCCGTCAATTTTCTGTTTCCACTTCCATAGATCTTAGTTATTTAAAGTAGGTAAAAAACCCAAAGATTTTGGAGGCAGGAAGTACTAGGTTTATGGTTTTAGTAATCTGAGCAGTAATCGGTGATAAGAACAGCCCCAATATTTAATCATCAGATGTGGATTATATGAGCTATTGATAGCCCAATTCTGCACTGAAATTATCCATCTATGTTTGGCTATATTTTACAAATCACATCACACTCTTGCAGATGAAACGTGTTTTGGCATTGGGATGTTCAGAAACCTTAGCTGGCATACCTCTGGCTATTGCACAATAAATAAAACCTCTCAGTCAATATGTCTTTTCTACTGAAATTATTATTAGATAGGGCGGAGTGCAACTGTTCTAATGAAATGTTTTGGCTGGCTGCACAGCAAATATATTCATTTAATAGCTCCATTATTCCTCCTCTGCAACCAGCCAAATTTTCTATTGTCTCTTACGTTCTTTTGCATTTGAACTCCTCATTTTTTTTTCTCTTAATGCAGAAGGATTTGCTTTTCAAGGCACAGCTCCAAATCAACAAGCCAAGCTTTTATATTTATTTGTTTGTTTGTTTGTTTGTTTGTTTGTTTACTTACTTACTTACTTACTTACTTACTTACTTACTTACTTACTTACTTACTTACTTACTTACTTACTTACTTACTTACTTATTTCATTTCATTTCTATAATACCCATCTCAATCAATGATTCTGGGTGGCTTGCAATTTAAATATATATATAATAATTAAAACCATAAAAACATTCAAAACAATGATTTACTTCCTTAATTGCAGTATATTTTTTCAGAGATCTAGATTCAAAGAGCAAAGCCTGTTTTAGGCTGCTTCTGGGTATGTTTATTGGGAGCACTTTAGAACAGTGATGCCTTTTTCTTGGTTTTTGGGGCTGTCAATTTATTTATTTATTTATTTATTTATTGGATTTGTATGCCGCCCCTCTCCGTGGACTCGGGGCGGCTAACAACAGTGATAAAACAACATGTGACAATCAAATAGTAAAACAATTAAAAACCCTTATTATAAAACCAAACATACATACAAAACATACCATGCATAAATTGTAAAGGCCTAAGGGGGAAAGAATCTTAATTCCCCCATGCCTGATGGCAGATGTGGGTTTTAAGAAGCTTACAAAAGGCGACGAGGGTGGGGGCAATTCTAATCTCTGGGGGGAGTTGGTTCCAGAGGGCCGGGGCCGCCACAGAGAAGACTTTGCCTGGGTTCCACCAAATGACATTGTTTAGTTGACGGGACCCAGAGAAGGCCCACTCTGTGGGACCTAACTGGTCGCTGGGATTCGTGCAGCAGAAGGCGGTCCCTGAGATAATCTGGTCCAGTGCCATGAAGGGCTTTATAAGTCATAACCAACACTTTGAGTTGTGACCGGAAACTGATCGGCAACCAATGCAGACTGCAGAGTGTTGGTGAGACATGGGCATATTTGTGGAAGCCAAATATGCTCTCGCAGCTGCATTCTGCACGATCTGAAGCAATCTGGGAAAAGATGCATTTTGTTTAAAATATACTGAACAGATTTACAGGTTAACAGAGTTAGGTCATCCAGTAGGTCATCCAGTCCAACCCTCCACCCAAGCAGGAGACCCTACACCATTTTTGACAGATGGCAATCCCGTCTCTTCTTGAAAGCTTCCAGTGATGAAACTCCCACAACCTCCGAAGGCAACTTCTGTTCCATTGGTTGATTGTTCTCACTATCAGAAACATTCTCCTTATTTCCAGACTGAATCTCTCCTTGTTCAGTTTCAATCCATTATTCCTTGTCTGGCTTTCAGGTGCTTTGGAAAATAACCAGCTCCCCCCAGAGATTTGCTCTGCCCCCACCCTCCTTGCTTTCCGAAAAAGTTTGAAGACCCATCTTTGCCGCCAGGCCTGAAGTCATTAGATCTTCCCCGCCCTGACCAACGAATGTGTTTAGAATAAATTATTGATTGGGTGAATGTTAACTGAATCTTTTAATTTCTAGGATGTTTTTTAAAGTTTTTAAATTATTATAAATTGGATAAAATTGTTTTATTATGTATTCCTTGTTTGTTGTGAGTCACCCCGAATCCCTGGAGAGGGGCAGCGTACAAATCCAATAAATAAATAAACTTGACCCCCTCCTCTCTGTGTCAGCCCCTCAATTATTGGAACACTGCTATGATGTCTCCCCTGGTCCTTCTCTTCACTAGTCTAGCCATTCATACAGATGTTTAGACTAGATGTGGCACTTTTGTCCACCCATTAAGTCCTTCCCAAAGGCTTGGGATATGGAGATAGTGGTTGATGTGTTTAAAATATTGTCGCAGGATGTAACCTGTTTTAAGTAAAGCTGCATTTTGCAATTAACTGTGGGCAATTTTTTTAATGTTGATGGTGTTCAAAAAATTCATTCACTGATGATGTACTGAGCAGGATATAGAACTTCTGCTGAAACATTGTGTTCTATGCAGACAATACAGAGCTAGCTGAACTGATTCAGTATAATATGAACCTGATTCATAAGGGATTCTGAAAAGTTTATGCTTTCGCGTGAGTTAAAAATTGACATAACCAGAGAACTTGCTAGATTCCTCAGAACATTTGCCACTAATTAAATAATGTATCAAAACAAAAATGTTCATGGAAGAGACATGAATTCACATATATACTGATGTATATATTTTAATGCACATACAATGTAGGATAAGCACTTTAATTCAATTATTAAAGTTATAGGCCACCCATGTCACCACAGACACCATAGGCAGGCTCTTTTTTAAAAAAATCCAGGAAGTACAAATGTTGAAATGTTTGAAATAAAGAGGGACTTTCACACAGGTTTGCTTGTTGTGCCAGTTGCGGGCCTATTTGGACAGGGAGTCTCTTCTCATAGTCATTCATACCCTCATCATCTCTAGGCTCAATTACTGCAATGTGCTCTATTTGAGACTACTCTTGAAGAAGGTCTGGAGACTGCAGCTAATCCAGCATGCAGCTCAGTACTCTGTGAGTTACACTGGCTGCTGATTGGTCTCCAAATGCAATTCAAGGTGTTGATTATCACCTATAAAGCCCTACATGGCATTGGACCAGATTATTTATGGGACCGTCTTCTGCCTCACATATCCCAGCAACTGGTAAGGTTGCACAGAGTCAGACTCCTCTGGTCCCTGTCAGCTAAACAATGTCGACTGGTGGGTCCACAGGGGAGAGCCTTCTCTGTTGCGGCCCCAACCCTCTGGAATCAATCAACTTCCCCCAGAGATTCGCACTATCCTCTTGCCTTTTGAAAGGTGCTAAAAACACATCTATGCCGGCAGGCCTGGGGATCGTGAGTTTTTCTCTGACCATTTGTATGAAAGAGATATGATTGATTGTTTTAATAGTAGGTTTTATATATTTTTAATGTTTTAAACTGTATTATTATTTACTGTGTCTATTTTTTTACCATTGTGAGCCACACTGAGTCCGCGAGAAGGGCAACCTATAAATCAGATTAATTAATTAATTAAAATTTTAAACGTTATTTCAACATTTAATTAATTAATTAATTAAATGTTGTAATAACATTTTAGAGAATATTTGGAGCATTTATGAAATTTAAGTTCAGCAGCACCTAAAGCATATAAATGACAATCTATAATGCCAAACTAAAAAATGTCCATGCACCTTGATCAGCACAGCTCTCTGCCAAGAGGGTGGATGGAAACACTGAGGTTTTGAACCATAACAGCCATGCTTGGAAATGCAGCCACAGGAAGAATTTCAAGCTTTGCGGTATTTTACTGCTGGGTACTTTTTTTTATTTTTAAGCTAAGTTGCAAATGGTTACTGAAAATGTCACTGCCAAAATCAGACTCAAACAGGTTCTACTGGGGGTAGTTTTACAATTATATCTGCTACCTTAATCCTAGCTGGAAGCAGAGCTTAAGCTGGCAATTCAGTTGTTCTCATCTTTTATTTTTGTCAAAGCAATCCATTCGCAGACGTTTTGTCCAATTTGTTGAAAAAAAGAATTTGACAATTAATTAGTAGGCTTTCTTTGAACAATTTATTTTCAGTCATTAAGGTGGAGAAGAGCTAGGAAAAAAATTTGCAGAGAGATGAGAACAGGGGAATACCTTGACATTTTGATCTTTCTTTGGCAATGGGAGATTCCCAAGATTTGTCACTCAGAATTATCGGATTTAAGAAAGCTGAGCTTTGCTGCACCTACTATGGCAGGAAAGATTTTTTATGCATCTGAATTTAGCATTGAGTGCTTATGCTGCTTCACTGCCAACATCACTATGATTATCATTATGTAGTCTCAATGTTTAATCCATTTTACTTGGGTTTTTGTTTGCTTTTATTTTGATTTTAATGGACTGTCATCCAGTCTGAGATCTTCTGGATATTCAGTGGGCTTAAAATATTTTTAATGAATAAATAATATTTGCTAGATGGTTCCTGAACAAGTAAATGATGCCAGCCTTTGTTGAAGGTTCTGTTATGTTCCAGATGAATAAATTTCTGGCTTGGGAGATAAAAGAAATTACTACAGATTTGTTTTCAAGACAAATGGCATGAACTATCTGCACTGAAATATATTGCATCACGAATAAGAATATAATCCTCAAAGTGTTCTTCTTAGCTCAAAATATGCATAAAATGTCCTTATTTAGGGAAGTTGCAAACAACAACAACAATAAGAACAACAGTCTTTTGGGAAAGCAGCATTAAAAAAAATTGGGGGGAGTATTTACAAAAAAATATATTTGAGAAAGCTATATACAAAAACATGTACATTAGTGCTATTCTCATTACCAAAATATATAAATTAGAAAAGGTTGTGTAAAAAACTTATTTGGAGAAATATATATGTATATATTTGTCTGTCTGTATGTATTTGACAGGGTTTATATTCTATTAGAATCCAATTAGAATAATAACAACCCCTTGTAAGAATCCCCGTGTCTTCTGAAAAGAATGGAGTGGTTTTGGCTCCTTTTTAATGTTCTGTGTTTTGTCTGTGTTTTTGTTTTCTCTTGAACTCAAAAATCAATAAAATTTTATTTAAAAAAAGAATAATAACCAACCCTGAGGAGTGACTGTCTCGACTTTTATTTTCTTAATGTATGCTCAAATGTTACTATAGGCTCATATTGTAGCTTTTCTATACATAGTTATACTACAAATCTATGAACAAGACAAAGAATAATGAATGAAGCTGAATGGGAGAAAGAAAGAAAGAAAGAAAGAAAGAAAGAAAGAAAGAAAGAAAGAAAGAAAGAAAGAAAGAAAGAAAGAAAGAAAGAAAGAAAGAAAGAAAGAGGAAGGGTGAAGGGAAGGAGGGAAGGAATACTAAATTTTAAAAGTCTTCAATATCATCTCATTGACAGAATACTAGAAACTAGATAACATCTGGATATTTTTGCATGATTCATTAATTAGTTTTAAACAGCCAGAAAAGAAACCCACTAATTACAATGACCACAATAAAAATTAAGAATAATCAGTATTAGGATGTGCACAGATCTGTATATATCAATATTGAGCAATCAATCAAATGTTGATTGAAAACACTATTCTATAATAGTATTCGTATCCTTTAACTGGAGTCATTGTAAACTGTTCAAAACAAAGATCTTAAATACAGATCCTAAATAGTTCAAACCAATCAATATCCCAGTAGGATCAACTGCAAGCTACCTGAGTTGACCTCAACTTTTCCCAGACTAATATCTCCCAGGTATATTGGAGATATAACTCCAAGCCATCATCTACTGTATTCCTTTCCAAAAAATGGCCAGTGGAATTGATTGTATTAGCAAACTTCAAATACAAATGAACATTCAACATTTTCTTTATTTCCAGTTATCCACTGGGAATGCTACAGCTTCAGTAGACCAAAAGCAACACCAAGGAGGTATCAAACTGTAGCTATAAAAAGTCAGCAGGAAAAAGCAAATCCAAAGGAGTAGGACTTCAAACATAGTTTGAGAATGGTTTGTTTATTCATTCATTCATTCATTCATCCGTTTGGTTAGTTGGTTGGTTGGTTGGTTGGTTGGTTGGTTGGTTGGTTGGTTGGTTGGTTGGTTGGTTATCTGGTTGGTTGGTTGGTTGGTTGGTTATCTGGTTGGTTGGTTGGTTGGTTGGTTGGTTGGTTGGTTGGTTGGTGGTTGGTTGGTTGGTTGGTTGGTTGGTTGGTTGGTTGGTTGGTTGGTTGGTTGGTTGGCTGGCTGGCTGGCTGGCTGGCTGGCTGGCTGGCTGGCTGGCTGGCTGGCTGGCTGGCTGGCTGGCTGGCTGGCTGGTTGGTTGGATGGTTGGATTTCTATGCCGCCCTTTTCCTCAGACTCAGAGTGGCTTATAACAAATGAATAGAATACAATACAATACAATGAGCGAAACCCAAGCTAAGACCAAAAATAATAGTTAAAACCCTAATATTATAAAAATCATTCATTCAACAGTCATAACACAATCACATCCAAGACTGGAGCAAGATGTAAAGCTCAACCGAGATCCCTGCTGACAAAGATATGTTTTTAAAGCCTTGCGAAAGGCCAGGAGGGTGGGGGCGGTTTGGATCTCTAGAGGGAGTTGATTCCAGAGGGAATTATCAGGAGGAGCTGACCATTGGTGAAATAGGGAAGAGAACAAATTAAAAACAATTGCAACCAGCCTGCTTTCCTTTGAGGATCTGTATATTACCCAAAGCAGAAAGAGGGCTGAGAAAGTATCTACAGATCCCTCACATAAAAAGGTTTCAGCTTCTTCCCTCAGGATGCTACTATAGGGCATTACATGCCAAAACAACTAGACACAAAGTCAATTTTCCTCTGTGCCATCACTCTGCTGAATATTTAATCCCCACAGCATTGTCTTGGGCCTAAAGATATTTACTGAATTGCTATTAACCTTTTCATCTTCTCATGTTTCTTATGTTCTCATTTCTCAACCTTCTCATCTTTCTTATTATCTCCTTCCCCTATTAATAGCTTACGATTTATCACTTGTTATTTGCATCTTATGGTTAACGTTGCTTGTATGTACACCGAGACCTTATGCACTGGAAACAAATTCCTTGTGTATCCACTCACACTTGGCCAATAAAGAATTCTAGTATTCTACTAAAGAATTTGACCAAATACAATGGGACTATAAGCATATGTCTTCTACTCTGTGCTCTGAAAATAGTTATATAATTAATTTCTCATCTTGTTAAACCTCCAGATTTGCACAAATCAGTGAAATCTGTCATGAGGCTTAGAAAAGATCTTCTGATCAGGTTTTATAAAACTGACCACTATTCTATTTATGAATCTTCATAGCACAAAGCATATGATCAGCACTTTAAGCTAATCCAGTTGGCTAGCTTACACAAAGAACAGAAGCGGTGGCTTTATCATGTTCAGTATTTCGAGAAGGGCTGGATATAAAGGCTATTTCCAAGACAAATAAAGCTTGATATTTACAGTAAAACCAAGCAATAGAACTGAGCAGCAAAATACCATGATCAAAAACAGAAGGCAGACTTAAATTCAAGTCATCCTAAGAAAAAATAGCAATTCTCACTCCGCTTGGCTCTCTCTGTTTTATTTTAATGTCTACTTCTAAAAAATCTTATTCCTTTGAATTTCATGTATGTGTAGAATTAGTCTCAGAATAGATCTATTGAGATCAGTGAATGTAAAGCTACCAGTGAGTAATTTCCTGTTGGTTCCAATATATCTGCAAAAATAGTTACAAATAACTTACAATGTACAGTTAGGAGACCCAAAGGTTATTGTTTTTTTTTAAACCTGTAGCTGAACTATTGCTAGCATGAAATACTCTGTTTTTAATGAACCTATGATTCTGTTTCCTATTTCTCCTAAGATTTCAATCATTTGCACTTGATTTTATTTTTTAAAATTTATTTATTTATTTATTTATTTATTTATTAATAGAGTTGAAAGGGACCGTTAGGTCATCGAGTCCAACCCCCTGCCTGAGCAGGAAACCCTACAGCACCCCCGCCAAGTGGAAGTCCAATCTCCTCTTGAAGGTGTCCGGAGTTGGGGAGTTCACCACCTCCCCTGGCAGGCAGTTCCATTGGTTGATCGCTCTGACCGTCAGGAAGTTCTTCCTTATTTCCAGGTTGAATCTCTCCTTGGTCAGCTTCCAACCATTGTTCCTCGTCCGGCCCTCTGGTGCCCTGGGGAATAAAGAGACCCCCTCTTCACCGTGGCAACCCCTCAAGTATCTGTAAACTGCTATCATGTCCCCTCTAGACCTTCTTTTTTCTAGGCGGTCCATGCCCAGTTCTCTCAATCTCTCTTCGTAAGTCTTGGTTTCGAGTCCCCTAATCATTTTGGTTGCTCTTTTTTGCACCTTCTCCAGAGTTTCGATGTCTTTTTTGTAGTGAGGTGACCAAAATTGGATGCAGTACTCCAGGTGGGGTCTGACCAGGGCATAGTAGAGTGGTATTAGTACTTCCCTGGTCTTGGAGCGTATTCCTCTGTTGATGCAGCTTAGGATTGAGTTGGCTTTTTTGGCTGCTGCTGCACATTGCTGACTCACATTTAGTTGATTGTCCACCAAGACTCCAAGATCTTTTTCGCAGTCACTACTGCTGAGTGGGGTACCTCCCACGCTGTATGTATGTCTAGGGTTCTTTTTGCCGAGGTGGAGAACTCTGCATTTGTCGGTGTTGAACCTCATTTTGTTGGTATGGGCCCACTGTGATAGTCTGTCTAGGTCTTCTTGTACTCTGAGCCTGTCCTCAGGGGTGTTGGCTACCCCCGCCAGCTTGGTGTCATCTGCAAATTTTATTAGTTCCCCTTTTATTCCCTCGTCCAGGTCGTTGATGAAGATGTTAAAGAGTACAGGACCCAGGACAGAGCCCTGTGGTACTCCACTGTCTACTTTTTTCCATGTGGATTTGGTGCCGTTGAGGACTATTAGTTGGGTGTGGTTGGTCAGCCAACTGTTTATCCATCTACATGTGTAGTAATCTACTCCATTTTTTTCTAGTTTGTGGATTAGGAGATTGTGATCGACTTTATCGAAAGCCTTACTGAAGTCCAAGTATATGAGGTCCACTGAGTTGCGTTGGTCAACTGACTTGGTTATGGTGTTGAAAAATGATATGAGATTGGTTTGGCATGATTTGTTTCTGATGAATCCGTGCTGGCTATTGGATATGATCTTGTTTGTTTCTAGGAAGTGGGTAAGTTGTTTTTCCAGGTATAGAGGTCAGACTGATTGGTCTGTAGTTGCCTGGGTCGGTCTTTTTGCCTTTTTTGTGGATGGGGACTACGTCAGCTCGCTTCCAGTCTTCCGGTAGGTCTCCAGTGATCCAGGATATTTGGTAGATGAGGAGGAGTGGTTCCGCTATGGTGTCTGCCAATTCTATTAGGACTTTGGGGTGAAGTCCGTCTGGCCCTGGTGATTTGTATTTGTTGAGTTCCCTCAGGTAGTCCCTCACTGTGCTTTTGTCTATGTTCAGTTCGGTTCTGGGGCAGTTTGTTGCAGTTAAATTGCAGATTGGTTGGAGGGAGGTTCCCTTTTGTGTGAAGACTGATGCAAAGTAGGCGTTGAGTAGCTGTGCTTGGTCATTGCTGTCTGTGATTTCTCTACCCTCTTATTCCTTTGATTCAGAAGCTAACACTGTACTTGGCTCACCAGTAGAAGCCAGTACGACAATACCTTGCTCATCGGACATTCAAAATATTTAAGATAAGAGCTGTGCACTCAATACAAACATATTTTTTCTTGTTTTTACTAAATGTCCATTTGGATTCACACGATTAGTAACCATAGCTAGTATTTCACATCTATTGTCCTTTGATTATTTATTCAGGCATTTCGAATTACCAAAGGAATAAAATAATAGACAGTCCCTCATGTCTTATCAACGTGAGACTTTCAAATGTAAAAAAAAAAGAACATTTCAATTACATCCATTTACAGGAAAGATCGCAAAAAAGCTATGCTTCGACACTCACCAAATCCATAGTGTTTCAACTCTAGCCTTTGGCATCAGGTCTTGTCAAAATGTTCAGACAAATACAGACTAGAAATCTGTGATTTGTTTCACCAAAAAAGAGGTTCAAATCAACTAATTTATAGAGGCTTGAGGTCACATTTGCATTTCAAAACCACTTGGACTTTAAGATTAGGATATCATTTTACCATTCCTCAACACCTTGAAATGAAAGGGTTATACGCAAATAAAACAGCTAAATGAAATTTGCTCTGATTTCAGAGTGGTTCTTAGAAAATGCATCTTCAGTGAATTCCTGCTGTAGAACAAGTAAGTTTTAAAAATTATGAATTTTCTCTTGCCGCCTCTTGTATTAAGTCATACGAAAATGACTGGGACATTTTAGCAGCAGCAATATCTACCCAATGCTAGCTAAGACATTTAGAATAAAATGCATACTCCAAAATGTATTCAAATATATTCATTGTCCTGGAGAGAAGTGAAAAGACAGTGGACCAAAAAGAAGACCTTTTCCACATTATGGAACTTACTGCTCCAAAAGATATAGTTAGTCGTTTTACTTCTTGCATTCAAAAAGTTGCTGAAAGCCTTCCTTTTAACATACCTAAGCAATGTTGGACTAGGTATAACATATTTTATTGGTTTTGAGTTGTATGAATAAAGGCAATTAGGATCTCTTGTATATGATGATATATTGTTTTATATTCATTTCTTGAAGTTTTGTGGTGTAGAATTAATATGTAAATAAATATCCGGGTTCATAAATTTTCAGAAAATACAAAAGATATAAACAAAATCTTCTATGAATTTCTGTGGGGATGAATTTAAAGATTCACTAGAACAAATCACATCAAATTGGGTCTAAATGTGTGGTTTTTCAACAATAAGATAAAAAATTCTAAACAAACAAACAAAAACCATATGCAAAAGTTTAGTTTGAAAAAGTTAGGCATTATCCTCCCCATAAATTGTATATCAGGAGTCATGGGATTTTAAAATTGACATATTAAGAATATTATGTTAAAAAGGAAAACTTACATTGGGGAAATTTATAGTAAAAACCCCAAGGAAATTTATATTAAAAAGTAATACATTGGGGACATGTACCTGTATTATAATAAACTGCATAGAAAAGTTGCACAGAATACAGAATATGAATGACCACAATACATGCATCTTTAACAGATATTTTCTAGAGGGAAAAAAAGATTGAACTGAATTTTGCCTTACTAACTGAGATAGTAAAAATGGACCTTTGGCATTCCAGAGAGCCAGACTGACCAAATAGATAAGTCATCAGGCTAAAAACTGGAAGATCTATGAATTCTAATCCCACCTTAAGCATAAAGCCAGCTGGTGACCTTGTGTCAATCATCTTTTTCTCTCAGCCCAAGGAAGGAGCCAATAGCAAGCCAGTTCTGATAAACCTTGCAAGAAAAGTGTTATGACTTTCCCAGGGGGTCTTTGAGAATATTGGACATGATTAAACAGAAGAGAACAAAATGCTTGGTATGAAGTATCCTCTTTGGTTTGAAATAAGACTATGATGTGTGAGATTGGATATCTTGTTTCTGCGGTCGTCTCTAAATCATTGCATTTTCATTAGGCTGCCTTGTCTCTATTAGATGCTCCAATGTCAAAGGGTGCATGACATCAACTCACAAAGACATTTATCTTACAAATACCTTTGTTAGAATTATTGGTGGCTTTTAGAGGTAGCAACAAGCAGCAGAAGAATATCCTTGATTAGAAATTAGATTAAAATGCAAATATTAATTTCAGTTATATCTCAAGGTCACGGTCATTATAAAAACATGAATTGGACTTATGACCCTGATTAAAATGTATTGCCAAATTAATATACAAAATTCTCATTGGAAACCACCATCTTCAGCATCAGGAGCCAAATGAGTAGGATTTAGCAAAAGTTGCTAGTAAGGCAGCAACTTATTTCTCCTCTACCATAATGGGTGTACAGACTTGCTTGGCACCATGGAAACCTGAGGAAGGCTTCATTTGGATCCAGATCTCATAAGAAATATAAAATTTTCATCAAAGACCATTTCATTTCTAGGGGACGTTAGTTAAATAGGACAATTTTTGCCTGATATTCTTTTTCTGGAAAGTCTATTGCATATACCTGGCAATAAACAGCTACTATCTGCAAAAAGCATAGGGTTTATCAAAAGCACCTTTAAAAGCTATAAAGAAGAATAAATTTTGGCAAACTCTTATGCAGGAGTTGAAAAAAGCTGCACTTGCTGAAATTCAGCTTTTATTATTGCATTTGTTAAACATTGGGAAGCATTGTACTGTCTTTCTCACTTTTGTTTTCACAATATTTCTCCTATCCCTATCCAAATTTGTTGTATTCAGATCAGTTAAGAAATGCTACTGTAATGTTTTAAGCCTTTTGGATAACAAAAATGGTTATAGCAGCCAGATACAGATAATCCTCAATTCTAAGTCATGGTGGTCATAAGTCCATCTGATTTTATGACATTTTTTACTGAAGCCATTAGGTAACTCACAGTGCTATTATGTTAATCATATTACTATCAAGCCAATCCAGTTTCCTTGAATTGATTTTGCTTGTCAGACGCTAGCTAGGAAGTTTGCAAATTGCGATCACATGATCACAAAACACTGCAACCATCAGTGTACCTGCTACCGCATGAACCGCCTGCTACCACACGAATCCTAGCAGCCGATAAGGTCCCACAGAGTTGGCCTTCTCCGGGTCCCGTCGACTAAACAATGTCATCTGGCGGGCCCCAGGGGAAGAGCCTTCTCTGTGGCGGCCCCGGCCCTCTGGAATCAACTCCCCCCGGAGATTAGAACTGCTCCCACCCTCCTTGTCTTCCGTAAACTACTTAAGACCCACCTATACCGCCAGGCATGGGAGATTTGAGACACCTTTCCCCCCAGGCTTATTATAATTTATGTTTGGTATGTATGTGCTGTTTGGTTTTTAATTATGATAGGGTTTTTAGTTTTTTTTTAATATTAGATTTGTGCCAGTATAATATTGTTTTTATCATTGTTGTGAGCCGCCCCGAGTCTTCGGAGAGGGGTGGCATACAAATCTAATAAATTATTATTATTAATTATTATTATTATCATTAATGCAAATCAGCTAAGAAGCACCCAAATTGTGATCATGTGACCACAGGGATGGGAGTGACAATTAAAAGTGTGAGTACAAGTTGTAAGTCACTTTTTGCAAGGCTGTCATAACTTTGAACTCTCATGAAGTTAGTGGTCATAAGACAAGCGCTGCCTGTACAGTTTTTCCACCAAGTGAGAGAAGCTCTTCTAATCCTGTAAAAAAAAAAAAAAAAACCTAAGCAAGGTAAGACCTGATTAATGGCGCTATGTACACTTTGAAAGTAATTTGGAAGAAATGCTTTGACCTTTGTGCAGGTACCCCTGCTATTCATAAAAGCAATCTGGGTCTTTAAAATTTTTGTGAGAGGCTGAAAAAAAGGGCCATGGCTTTACATCATCCAGTTACTTAAAGTTAATATAGCTCTTAAAGCAGCATCACCTTTTTCACAGGCTTTTGTGGAAATCTTAAAAAGGTCAGGCCACTTTAATGAATGGCAAAGAAGTGCTGTTTTACACAAGACCTAAAGAATGAGTTGTCATCATTCCCAAGGCAGACATAACCTTAACTTGGTTGAGAAAAAGTCCGATAGACTGGAAAGTTTTAAAAAAGAAACATTCTGGAATAGTAAAGACAATAGTAAAGCAATTCCATATTGTTGACCAAAACAAGGAGAGGAAAATGAGATCAGTGACTGTCCTCAAATAAGGGAGTTACTCCTAACATTGGACCATAGGAAGAGGACAGCCTGAGAAAGAATTAGGAGTTGAACCATTTATTCACCTCACTGTTTCCCATAGCCCGGGAGTTGGCTACCTTAAGACTTGGGAACTTCAAACTCACAGAATTCCTGGGTGGCTGGGTGGAGAATTTTGGAAATTGAAGTCCACAAATCTTAAAGTTGGCAAGGTTGAACATTGTGCCATAGCACATCCTTAGTAAATATTGCAATTGTCCTAAGAACCTGATTTATTTAAGAGGTTTTTTTAAATTTCTCTTAATCCTTGTATTTAACAGTCCACTCACCAAGAAATATCATTATTTTTTCAATGCTACCGCTTCGTCTTGCACAACCCCTTTCCCAATAACTTTTTATTTTTATTTTTTTTGTGTGTTATTTTAATCAGATTTCTATACCACCCATCTCACCTGCATAATTCTGGGCAATTTTACAAATACAATTTTGTTGCAGATTCTTCTTGATAAACAACTTTTACTGCACATTGAATTAAAATTAATAAATTGTATTATTTTATTATTAATTTCATAAATATTATTAATTTATTAATTTAAAATTAATAAAATAACTTTCATTCATTTTTAATACAATTTGTGAACATTTTTTAATAGCATATGAGAGCATATATCTCCGGGACCGCCTTCTGCCACACGAATCCCAGCGACCGGTCAGGTCCCACAGAGTTGGCCTTCTCCAGGGCCCATCGACTGAGCAATGTTGTTTGGTGGGACCCAGGGGAAGAGCCTTCTCTGTGGCGGCCCTGACCCTCTGGATCCAGCTCCCCCCAGATATCAGAGTTGCCCCCACCCTCCTTGCCTTTCACAAGCTCCTTAAAACCCACCTCTGTTGTCAGGCATGGGGAAATTGAAATCTCACTTCCCCCTAGGCTTATAGAATTTACACATGGTATGCTTGTATGTATGAGTGGTTCTTTAAATTGTGGGTTTTTAGATTATTTTTAATATTAGATTTCTTTACATTGTCTTTATATTGTTGTTAGCCGCCCCGAGTCTTCGGAGAGGGGCGGCATACAAATCTAATAAATAAATAAACAAGTAAGTAAGTAAGTAAGTAAGTAAGTAAGCAAGTAAGTAAGTAAGTAAGTAAGTAAATAAATAAACAAATAAACAAACAAACAAATGAATAAATAAATACCAAGACAAATTTCTTGTGTGTCTAATCACACTTGGCCAATACAATTCTATTCTTTTCTATTCTAATAAAATCTGGATTTAAAGGAACACAGTTTGAAAACCCCTGATTTGATGTCTGTTATATTTGATATTACCCATCCCTTATTAATTGTCTGATATGTATACATTTGGTCTCTTCATTGAAAAGCAAAATAGTTACAAACACCTTTCAGCAGAAATAAATTGTATAGCTCATGTAGCTCAAAAGCTTCTATATTGATGTCAAGGAATGCTGTCATGCATCTTCTTTTTACAATGTTCCAACTTCCCAGTCTGACTTTAAAATATATATACAGTGGTACCTCGAGATACGAGTTTAATTCGTTCCGGACCTGGGCTCTTAAGTCGAGCAGCTCTTATCTCGAACGACTTTTCCCCATAGGAATTAATGTAAATAATTTTAATTGGTTCCAGCCCTCAAAAAACTCACAAAGTTAGTCTAAATTATGCAGAAAGACATGTTTTTAATGAAGAAATGTACATGTACATATAAATGAATAATGAAGTTTCTTTCACTTAACTTGTAAACTTTCTTAAACTTTTAAATTTACATATGTTCAACTTCTCTGCCACCCAATCCTGTAGGACAGAGGTCCCCAACCCTTTTTGCACCAGGGACCGGCTTTAAGCGATCAAGAGAGGAATGGGTGAATGAATGGACGGAGGGTGGGAAGGAAGGAAAGAGGGAAGGGACAGGAACAGAGGAAGGAAGCAAGGAAACTTATGAAAGGGGAGAGTAAGAGAGGAATGAGTGAAGGGAGGGAGGGAGGGAAGAAGGTGGGAAGGGGAAAGAAAAGAAGAAATAGAGGAAGGGAAGGTAAAAGAGAGAAAGAAAAAGAGCAAGAAAGAAAGAAAGAAAGAAAGAAAGGGGGAAGGGACAGGAACAGAGGAAGGAAGCAAGGAAACATATGAAAGGGGAGAGTAAGAGAGGAATGAGTGAAGGGAGGGAGGGAGGGAAGAAGGTGGGAAGGAGAAAGAAAAGAAGAAATAGAGGAAGGGAAGGTAAAAGAGAGAAAGAAAAAGAGCAAGAAAGAAAGCTGCAAGCACCCCCCCCCCGAGCCCCCCAGGCCGGCTGCAACCTTTTAAAACACGCGCACCGCTTCGCAGCTGTCTCCTGAAGCCGAACGCGGAAGTTAGCGTTTGGCTTCAGGAGACAGCTCCTTGGCGCTTGTATCTCGAATTTGGGCTTGTAAGTAGAACAAAAATATCTCTCCCCTCCCAGCTCTTATCTCGAGTTGCTCTTAAGTAGAGCAGCTCTTATGTCGGGGTTCCACTGTATAACCATTACAGGTTTCCAGGTTTCTAAAAGATGTTCAGACATTTAGGACCACATAGGGGGTCAGTTGTTCCTTTCACAGTCTTAATATTAAAACTCACCTAAGCCCTCTTTTTTTTCCAGTTCCCAGAACTGAGAAGCCTAGCTTTCAGCAAAGATTTATATGGAGGGAGGGAGAGAGAGCGCACATTGGATTAATGTCAGATGCCATTTTAAACTCAGCTACAATATTTTTCAGTTGAATGATTGAAACAACAGGTGATATAAATCTAAACTCTGAAATGTGAGCCTTGTGCAGAGTCATTCTGTTTTGCCATTCTTTCAGGATGACCATGTACATCCAAAGGTTTAGTGCCTGAATGTCTAATTGCTGTGATAGTGCTAATGTCTATAGATGCCTCTTTAAAAAGAAGACACTTTCCCAAGCAGAGCTAAGACAGGCATGGCTGGTGACAGCCCTGTCAAACATGTGAGATTAAAAACTGCCATAGCTAAGTTTTGACATTTCTATTTCTGCAGCTCCACCTCACTTCACCTATGAATGATAGCTCCAATGCTTCTTAGATTTCCACCCTCTATTTGGCCTTCTAACATACTGCGAAGACCTGGTTTTTTATCCCTGGGTACTGAGGCCAGGAAATTAATGGAGGCCTGGCATTTGTGGGGGTGACATGTTAGTCTGATTTATTTTTTATAGAAGCCTTGACTTGTTCTTTTTTATTGATCAGGAATATATTTTTACCTTACATCACTGCCAGTGAAGGGCTACCAAAAGTTTTACTACCACACTGTGGGCGTGGCTTATGCAGGACGCCCTGCATTTTCTTTCAACATCTTTCAGTGCAAATTGGGTGCTCTGGGGTGGAGCTCCATTTTTGCTACCCCACTGCGTCCCCTCTCCCCCCGTCCAGGCAGTAGCCCACCCTTGATCACTGCCCACAGGTCTACTTGTGAAGTGCATGGTCATATAAATTTCATACATAAATTAAAAAAAAATATTTATTAATATGTTTATTTATTTAGTGTATTTGTATAGCCAGCACTGCTCAGAAGAGTTTGATTGAAGGGAACTTGGAAGTTCTGAGAAAACAATCATTTATTTCATTCTTAGCAAGCTATCTATAATAATATATTCATTTAATAAGTAATATTCACTATGAGGGCCTGTATGCAAGTAATATGAACTGCAATCTATAGAATTTGATTTGTGCGCAAGCTGAATATCTGCAGAGAGTAAGGAAGTTGATCTTGATTTAAAAAAATATGCAGGGATTGTTGCCTAGAAAAAAAGGGGCTGGGGCATATATTAAGTCCAGAACTGTGAAATAACATTGCAAAGGAACTCAGTGAGATGCCTCCCTAATTAATTGAAATATAAGGAGGAGATACAGCACAATCAGATTTGCAAGGTTCTGTTATTATAGTCAATCTCAGTCAAAGTAGTTTCAGCCTTTGTATGGAGTTGATTTTCTAGTCTGGTCTACTTATCTGACATTATCTGATACTCATCAGATGATCCATCAATCCCAGCTGATTTACCATCTGTATCATCTTATCTGAGCTACCGAGGTCATAGTTTCCCACTGTTCCATCTTTCCAAACCTGGTAAAGCAGATAGCAAGGTACTGTTGAGCTCACTTAGTCAAACATGTTTATATACTGCTCAAAAAAATAAAGGGAACACTCAAATAACACATCCTAGATCCGAATGAATGAAATATTCTCATTCAATATTTTGTTCTGCACAAAGTTGAATGTAGACAACAGCATGTGAAAATGACAGTCAATCAGTGTTACTTCCTAAGTGGACAGTTTGATTTCACAGAAGTTTGATTTACTTGGAGTTATATTGTGTTGTTTAAGCGTCCCCTTTATTTTTTTGAGCAGTGTATAATCTTTCCTATAGCTGTCAATGCTCAGACCATGGGGGAAAGCTTATGTGAGCAGCTTTACTCCAAACATAAGCATATCCGGAAGGTTCAGTTTCTCGTAAATTATAAAGCACAGAGATTAATCTAGCTCAAAAGGCCTCCGGCACTCAGTCTTAGAATTCATTTTACTTAGTGTAATACCAACTGTCTTAGTCTTCCAGAAGCTACACAGATTTCATTTTCAAATGACAGATGCTTTCTAGGCATTTCCTCCAGCCAGAAGAGAATCTTGACTCTTGGCTTCTTGCTTGGATGCTGAGAGCAGATTCAGCAAACCAATTTCTAAAGTCTCAGGAAAGTGAACCAATCCTTATAGTATGATGGATAGCAATACAGGTGTTCTGTCTGGGTCACTCCAGAAGCTATGACCAACCCAAAAAGATAAGCCAGACACACCGGTAGGATTCAAATACAGTTTTATAATGTTCAAGAGAAACGAAGCTAACAGAAAATGTCCTTACAAAGCAGGAAAACACTGGAACTCCAAATATATACACGAAGGCAATTGTCCATACATCAATAGAGGATTCTTGCTGCCAAGACAAGGCTGTAGATAACAGACATACACCTCCCACGGGTCTTCAAGACTGCTGGGCCACGAGCCAGGAACAGAAATGCCGAGAAACAATGCAGGTTACAGTAACTCCAAACTGATAACACTCCACATGGCTTCAAGGGTTTGCCTGCCTTATAAACCCTTCCCTGCTAATGAGGACCACACCCAAGCCCTGGTGTTCCTTATTCAATGCTGATAATATTTCTTCAATTGATCCTTCCTTTGATCTAGACGTCTCTGTCGCATGTCAATGACAGCTTGTGCTTCGTCACCTAATGACTCCAAAGACTCCAAGCTACTGGCTGGGGAGAGCCCCTCCCCGGGGCTCCCATGCTGTTCTTCCTCGTCACATTCCTGATGGTACTCTCCCCCGTCCGACTGCCCAGACCCCTCCTCTTTGCTGTCATCCTCCTCCGGGCATGGAGCCAGCAGAGACGCAGCTGGTCTTTGATCTGCCTCAGGCTGAACCACAACAACAGGTTATTCTTGTTTACTGACCACTCATTTAGCAGCTATGCAAAATTATGACAATGCTAAAAAAAAGGAGAGTTATGACCAGTCCATGAAATTGCAGCCATCACAGTATTCCCACAGACCATGACTTAGGACGTGTTTGGCAACTTGTGCACATTTACAGTAGTCACAGCATATGATGGAATGTAGTTTGGAGGTGGATTTCTAGGAGCAAGCCTGCTATTTTGCTACCCTTCCTGCAGGGGTGGGTTACTTCCGGCTTGGACCAGATTGCCTGAACCGCTGGTGACCTTCTGGTGATGTCAGCATGGTATCACGGACTCAGTTTGGTTAGTGCTGGTCCGTGAGCTCTGCCAACTTTTTTCAGAATTTTTGACAATTTTTTTTACTGCTTGGCTGCTGTTTTCATTGCTGCTGCTTGAAAAACAGCCCTCCCACCTGCCCCCAGGTTGAAACTGACCTTTATCCCTTTGCCTGAAGCACATCTGATCAGCTCCTTAGCTGTGTTTTGGGCCAGTTATTAAGCATGCGTTGAAAGCCAAATTGGACAAGGGAATGCATGCATGGTAGCCAGTAGTGTCCACCTATCTCTCTGATCCTTGGCTTTTTACACAAACTACAAGTTTATTTGTGTACAATCTTAAAATTAAGCCAAATTACATTTAGTTCAAACTATTCTTTTATTTTAATAACAGCCACTTTATTGCGGGATTCGAGGGTTATTTGTATGTGCTCATCCTGCCAAATGATAAAAAAGATGTTACCACACAATTAATATAAATCTGCACCTGTTATTACCCTGTAATGGTATTGAGAAGAAAACCTTGCCACAATGTCTTGTATCTAATCTGAAACCTACATTATAGAACGAATGGTGAAATTATGTTTAGTATGAAATGAGAAATTTCAAGAGGGCCAAGCAACCAAATTATCATATACTGTATACTATTTATTTATTAGATTTGTATGCCGCCCCTCTCTGCAGACTCGGGGCAGCATACAAATCTAATAAATATATATATATATGATAATTTGGTTGCTTGGCCCTCTTGAAATTTCTCATTTCATACTAAACATACTCTATTTTATTTCTCATTCTTACTCCTCTAGAATTACATTGATTCCTAACGTTAAACATGTGCTATATACACTGCTCAAAAAAATAAAGGGAACACTTAAAAAACAGAATATAACTTTAAGTAAATCAAACTTATGTGAAATCAAACTGTCCACTTAGGAAGCAACACTGGTTGACAATCCATTTCAAATGCTGTTGTGCAAATGGAATAGTTGTGCAAATGAAATATTCAATGAGAATATTTCATTCATTCAGATCTAGGATGTGTTATTTGAGTGTTCCCTTTATTTATTTATTTATTTATTTATTTATTTTGAACAGTATATTTCTCCAATCTAAAACCTTATAAATGTGTTGGTTCCTATGTTTTTGAAAACTGGACTGATAAAGAGTGTAGCCCAACATACAAGAAAGACCTAATTTTCGGAAATATTATGTAAGATGTAAGAGTAATTGAGTGATGTTGGGCCAGTCACTCTCACTCAGTCCAACCCACAGGGTTGTTCTTATTGTATGGAGAAAATGGGAGAAGGAAGGAATACTATATGCGTTCATCACCTTCAGTTACCTAGAAAGTAATAAAGACAACAAAATCTAATAAATCAATGAATAAATAAACAACTACAGAGAGTCAAAAATACATGAAGTCTTATTCTTATATAATCATGACATGTTCAGAGTTTTGAAATGCAAATTTTCTCTATAGTATCTGTGGGGAATCTTATGGCTAGGGGTTTTTTTTAACTGATAGTTATTATGATAAGAAATACTTATCTTTTAAGATATGAGTCTTTTATATAATATCTTTTTGCCACTCAGGCATACTTCAAATGTTTCCCTTGCTACCAAAGCATTATCTTTCCTAATGAGCAAGGAAACACCAGAGAGCAGAACAGCCCATTTTGATTTGTCACTGTGTGCAGATCAGGTGTGCAGATCAGAACATGCCAATTTGGTAAATGTTTCAATGAATTCGTTCAATTTTAGTATGCATAAAAGTCATGGAGTGATAGAGAAACGGCGGAGGGAATGCAAAGGACATGGAATAATTGGGTAACACTTCTTAGAAAATAAATAGAGTATGAATCTTTCCTTCGTAATGCCCAAAGTTACAACCTGAGGATGAAGACATGATATGGATTATGAATCCAAGAATGGATTATGAACAAAGCCAAACTACATGGACTTATTTGTGAAGTTTTGTAGAATGAGTGCAGAAATAATTCGGGGTGCAGAAATATTAGCAAATATTATTGGCAGATCAGCAGGAACTTTTCCCCTCCCCAACAGACTCGCCCTGAGTCCGCGAGAAGGGCGGCATATAAATCTAATAAATAAATAAATACATATTATACTGAGGCTTCATGTCTGCAATTTATATTACCCCAAATCATCATCATAATCTGGGGTGAAATGCTACTGGTTTGGCACAGTTCGGGCATATTGGTAGTGGCAGCTGCCGGTGATTCAGAGGATTTTATTTTATTTTATTTATATTTTATTATATTTTATTTATTCAATTTTTTTATGCTGCCCTTTCCCTTAGACTCAAGGTGGCTTACAACATGTTAGAAAAAAGCACTTTTTAACAGAGCCAGCATATTGCCCCCACAATCCGGGTCCTCATTTTACCCACCTCGGAAGGATGGAAGGCTGAGTCAACCTTGAGCCGGTGATGAGATTTGAACTGCTGACCTGCAGATCTAGCAGTCAGTTTTAGTGGCCTGCAGTACTGCACTCTACCCACTGCACCACCTCGCTCATGTAGCGGCGGAGGCACTGATGTTGCTATTTTCTTCTTGTTTTTAACCCTTTGTGCATGCACAAAGCCTCCTGCGCATGTGCAGAGGGTGAAAAAGTGTTTTCGACAGTGGCACACACTTCTGTACCAGTAGGGAAGGTAAGTAGATTTCACTGCTGTCATAATCCATAATCAAATGAATAGGAAGCAAACTAGAGATAGAGTTAAAATTCCCTGGCTTTTCAAATGCATATATTGATCCTGTTGAGAGCTGAAGATTTAAAAAAATTAAGTTTTGTATATAAAAATGTGTGACCATTGTATGAACTCTCCTTTGGTGATTTATTAGTAGTTTTCCAGTGACCATTGTAACAGGAAGCAGAAAAGTAGAACAAATAGTTATAAATTCTGTTGAAGCTTGTGGTTTGATGGTTAACAAGAATAGATGAGTTACTATTATTTATGTCTTATCTTGAAAGATGGGAATCCAAAAGCACTTGCGCGTAGCTTTTAGATAAGGATAAATGGATAGGAGAAAGGCACATATCAGGAGATGAACTTAGTTTGTGACCCACTACATCAGACTAGCTGGCATGACTGGGAGGAGCATGATTAGGGTATAACTAACCTGCTTTTTGCTTCTGTAAAGGTGTGCACTCCTCAGGGTGACACTGCACTTTGCAAACCACTTGGGGCAGTAGAGAGATTACTGGGCCCAAATAAACCTTGTTTCCTTACTCCGAAGCCTTCTTTGTCTGATTATTTCTTTCCAAATATTTTCAGCAAACACTGTATTAGTTGTATCTATACGTATGTCTATGCCAACAGCCAGTAATAGGCTGCTGCCCCAATGGGGAGGGGAACACAGTGGGGGTAGTAACTTTATGCACTATTTATTGAATACTTAATAGTTTTTTAATTGTCCTTCCTTCTCTAGTACCTTAGTATGAGCCTTAATTACTTTAAAATAGGAAATAATTAAATAGTATGCTTTTTACCCATAAACGCTTTAATCATTTTAGTCATTATCTAGAATTGAATTTTTATAGCAATTAAAGAAAATTGAGCTACTTGCCTAATCTGTTATCATACTGAACCTTGTGGGTTCAGTACAAAACCTTAGAATGTTACTGTGGTCCTCAACAAATAATGCTGTCTATCATTTGTCCTTTTTGTGGCTAGTCAAATAATGTGACTTAATCAACTGAAAAAGAGTCCAAGCACCTATTTGAAAACTTATCTTGGTCGGTAAGCCACTCCCACCCAGTCACATGACCTTTAAGCTACCCCATTCCCATGATTGTCAAGCCACTCCCACCTGTGGTAGCAAAAATTTTTGCAGCCCTTCACTGCCTAGTTATCTTTCATGCCATGATATTTAATTCAATTATATTTATTTATTTATTTATTTATTTATTTATTTAGATTTGTATGCCGCCCCTCTCCGCAGACTCGGGGCGGCTCACAGCACAACACAACAGTTTGTAACAAATCCAAATATAATTTAAAACATTTAAAAGAACCCCATTTTGTTAACAAGCATACACGAAAACATCCCATACATAAAATGTGCATGCCCGGGGGAGGTGTTTCAGTTCCCCCATGCCTGACGACAGAGGTGGGTTTTAAGAAGTTTACGGAAGGCAGGGAGAGTAGGGGCAGTTCTAATCTCCGGGGGGAGTTGGTTCCAGAGGGTCGGGGCCGCCACAGAGAAGGCTCTTCCCCTGGGGCCCGCCAACCGACATTGTTTAGTTGACGGGACCCGGAGAAGGCCCACTCTGTGGGACCTAATTGGTCGCTGGGATTCGTGCGGTAGAAGGCGGTCTCGGAGATATTCTGGTCCAGTGCCATGAAGGGCTTTAAAGGTCATGACCAACACTTTGAATTGTGACCGGAAATTGATCGGCAGCCAATGCAAGCTGCGGAGTGATGTTGAAACATGGGCATACCTAGGTAGGCCCATGACTGCTCTCGCAGCTGCATTCTGCACAATCTGAAGTTTCCGAACACTTTTCAAAGGTAGCCCCATGTAGAGAGCATTACAGTAGTCGAACCTCGAGGTGATGAGGGCATGAGTGACTGTGAGCAATGAGTCCCGGTCCAGATAGGGCCGCAACTGGTGCACCAGGCGAACCTGGGCAAACGCCCCCCTCGCCACAGCTGAAAGATGGTTCTCTAATGTGAGCTGTGGATCGAGGAGGACGCCCAAGTTGCGGACCCTCTCCGAGGGGGTCAATGATTCCCCCCCCCAGGGTAATGGATGGACAGATGGAATTGTCCTTGGGAGGCAAAACCCACAGCCACTCCGTCTTATCCGGGTTGAGTTTGAGTCTGTTGACACCCATCCAGGCCCCAACAGCCTCCAGACACCGGCACATCACTTCCACTGCTTCATTGACTGGACATGGGGTGGAGATGTAAAGCTGGGTATCATCAGCGTACTGATGATACCTCACCCCATGCCCTTGGATGATCTCACCCAGCGGTATATATTTGCTACTCTTTCCTTTCCTTTCTTCCTCTCTCTCTTTGGGGAGAGATCTCACTTTTAAAATAGCATTGAGGGTTAGCATTGAGGGTTAGCTCAGAACAGAGGTCTATGTAATAAATGAAAAAGAAAAATACTTTAAATCACTAGGGCAGAACCACATGGCTGAATTCAAGTGTAGCTGTGCCCAAACTCCTCTCACATTCTAAGACATTTGCTTGATTTCAGAGAAGAGAAGGCTAAACCATTTCAAACACAATAAGAATGAGTGTTTGTCTCAATCCAGAAACTTAAATAGTATCATAGAATAAGTGGTAGATGAGAGTTTCTTTCAAATGGAATCAAATGAATTATTTCTCAAGGGGACTTGAAAGCGAAAAAGTGAAAGCAGATGGTAGCTGTACTGCTTTATAAGTCAAAAAGGGTGAGTCAAAAGGCAATGCCATTTTATTTAGGACAGGTATAATTACCAACACAGGAACATGTAGCATACACCAAAATGAAGCTGGTCCTCTGTGGATCACATCCCTACTTTTCAATATAGTCACTTTTCTCTCAATAGCGATATTCCACCTTTGGGAGCATTTATCCCTGCCTCATAAATTTTGTTGACCATTCTTTGAGCCACTTCTTTACTACAGTTTTCACTTCCCCATCACTGGAATAATGTTTGCCTCTCAAACCCATCATTCAGACGATGGACCCACCTGCATACAGTGCTATAATCTAAAGTATTGTCCTAAAACACATTTTGTAATCATCTGTGAATGTTCACAGGGGTTTCCCTCTCAGCAACAAGGAATTCAATCACTGCTCTTTGTTTTTCAGGAAAGCCTCTTAAAGGGAGGAATGTTGGATCCATTTTTCACCATCCATGGGTTCTGAAGGCTTTCCTGAAGCCTGGGAAAGCCTGGGGAAGGTGAAAATGACCTATCCCCACTCTCCAGAAGGCTGAAAATCAGCTGGCCAACACGCACATGCACGCTGAAGCTGACATAGGGCAATATGTGTCATGTGCCCTCAGATATGGCTCCATGTGCAACCTACGGCATAGGTTCACCATCACACCTCTAGGATACAAAGAAGCCCCTGAAGTTAAGGAAGTAATTCATCAAAATATTTTATTTGGCTTTTAATCTAAAATAAAAAAAGAAAAGGTTTTGGAGTTTAAATGGATATTCATACTGCACACCTCTTCTGCCACTCCTCGGTCTGAAAATTTGTCCATGTCACTGTTTAAGGCTATATAAAGGCTGTAGTTGGTGAAGTGGGGAATAGTGACACTCAGACCAGACAAAACTGTTAGACAAACACTGGGCAGGTGTTTCTGCACACTCAAGACCAGAAACAGCTAAATTTCCACAGTTCAATTCCTGCACGATTTGTCTTTACTATTAAAGTGGCCAGACATCCCACTTTTGGACGGGTTTTTAAAAAGTCCCGGTTTTCCTTTCTCTTGACTGCCCAGAGTGAATGAAGTGTTTCCTTTCTCTGGGCACTGGAAGAGGAAATAAACTTCTCCCAGCACCCAGAGGAAGGAAACATTTTATTCACTCTGGGTGGTTCAGAGCGAATAAAGTGCTTCCTTTCTCTGGGCATGGGAGGAGAAAGCTTCTCCCACCACCGAGAGAAAGGAAGCGTATCCCTTTATGGGCTGGCCTGCCAATCTTGGGATGGAGCAGGGCCCCCGCTTCTTCCTGTTTAGAAAAGTGGAGGAAGGATGAAAGCAGCGATGGCTCCAGGGATGGGCCAGCTCCCAGGGAGACTAGACCAATTTTTTAATCAAAAACCTCCCCCCCCCATCAATGGTGTTCCTCCTTACCAATGTTCAAATCTGATCACCTTATTTAATATATGACTTCTTCTCTCCAGTAAAGCAATTTATCTGATCATAATTGATCTGTGAAACTTCTGCTGTTACCAAACTTTGCGCTGAGATTGAAGATTGGAATTTTTTACTGTGCTTGAATGAAGTCTGACAAATCACCTTTTGTTTACTGTCAATGCACATGAGTCAATATTACCTTTCCAAATCTTTGGTATCAAAAGTGATAACCCTTTTGATGAATGTGGGTGCTTTACCATTTGTATTCCCCCTGTGAATTTTCCATAAGTATTTTGGGTGGATGGCACTGAAACAAAATACTGAATTAAATAGGCCTTTGACTAAATTTATACAGTCTTTATGTTCTTAGTAGGGATTAATTATCTGAAAAAGATAATTGAAAATGCAAACAGGTCCCTAAAGGCTTAAAGCAGCCTACTCAACCTGATAGCCTCCAAGTGTGTGTATTTTCTGAATCCCCAATAGTGTCCATGAGAAATAATACAGGGAAAGTAGAAATGAGGCCAGAAGATATATGTCATGATCCTTTAATAGAGTTTCCTAGCTATTGAATATAGTTACTTTAATCCAGTCAATTGGTCTGGCAAATAGTAACAGCATTTGATCAATAATAAGAATTCTGAAAAGTACTTATGTTAATTTTGCAACTATATAACTGTTTGTCTATCACGATAGATCTGCTGTTGGCAATGGGGATTTTAAGCAGATAGCTCAAAAAAAATGAAAATTCATAAAATAGAAGAACTGTAGAAATTAATACTGTAGATATTAAAATTGAAATAAAACTTGTAATTAACAATATGCAATAGTGGGACTAATGTACAAGAATCTGAAATTAGACAAAGTCAACCTGTATATGCAAATACTCAGCAAGGGACCGTGTTAATTAATATGCGATTTTAATGCAGAATGGATAGCACATGAAACACCAGAAGCAGTGGCAGAAAAGAAAAAGACGACTTTCATTAAACATTTCTGTTTCTGCATTTAAAAAGAATAATTAGTGCAAAGACATTACTAGAGTTAAAATTGATGCCAACAGGTATTGGTGCTAAAGGCATTGTCAGTTTAAGAAACACCTAATTCAGCCCAAACTTTTTGCTCCAGGCTACACTGCAGTATTCAGAATTTAAATTTGGAATGGCATTTTTTTTCCATTAAAAAGAGGGTTTTCTATAAGAGAACTGCTTGTGTACTTTGCAACAAAGGCAGATTTTTCAATTATAAAAACAGGCATGGGAATTGATATTCTTCTGAGAACCAATAGATTAATTACAGATGTGGGATAAAAATTGGAAGAATCACACACTTGCTGCATTTTCATGGTTGCCTGGTAAAATATTGATTATTGATGATTGTTGCCCCTTTTAGTTTTATTACTAGAAAAAAAATGCAAAATCCATATGCTAAAGCAAAAGTAAGGAAACATCATTTTTTTCCTTGGAGGTAGGGTTGCAATGGTGGCATATAATGCAAATAGATGCATAATTCAGAATGAGTGCATTCAGAATTTTCTAAGAGATCAATGTAAAAATAACAACAAACAACAACAACAAGAAGAAGAAGAAGAACCACCACCACAGATACTGCATTAAACTCATTTTAGGCTAGAATAAAGTGACCAGATTTAAGAGGGACACCATTGACAGGCTGCTGCTGGTGGTGGTGGTTCTTGATTAAAATTTTGGTCTACATGGAGAAAAAACATTTCTCTCTCTCTCCCTCTCTCTCTCTTCCTCCCTCCCTTTCTCTCTATTTCTCTCTCTTCCTCTCTCCTTCCCCATCTTTCCTTCTCTCTTCCTTCCCCTCTTTCTTTCTCTCTCTCTCTTTGTCCCTCTTTCTTTCTCTTTCTCTCTTTCTCTCTCTCCCCACTCTCTCATTCTTTCGCGTTCTCTCTTCCTCTCCTTTTTCTCTCTATCTTTCTCTCTCTTCCGCCCTTCCTTTCTCTCTATTTCTCTCTCTTTCTCTCTATCCCTCTTTCTTTATTTCCTTCTTTCTCTTTCTTTCTTTCTTTCTTTCTTTCTTTCTTCCTTCCTCTCTCTTTTCTCTCTCTTTCTCTCTTGCTTCCTCCCTGTCTCTTCCTCTTTCTCTTCCTCCCTCCCTCCCCTGTTTTTTCAGCAAGCCAGGGCTCAGCAATGGGGCTAAATGGAGAGTCCCTTTGAAGATCGTGGTCTGGCCGAAGGAAGTGATGGAGAAAGAAGAGGAGGGGGAGAGGGCCCTCAGCATCCCCCCTCTCTCTCCTTCCCTCCCTCTCCCTCTGTCTCTTTCTCTCTCTCTTTCACTTCCTCCCTCCCTCCCCCATTTTTTCAGCAAGGCAAGGCTCAGCAAAGTGGCTAAATCCCTTTGGCCAAGGGAGGAAGAAGGGAGGAGGAAGAAGAGGAGGAGGGAGGGAAGGAGAAGGGGCTCAGGAGCTGAGGCCACTGGCATTTCGCACTGAAGGAACTGGCCAGAAGGACTCACATTGGAGGTGAAGGAAGAGGAGAACTTCCTGAGCTGCTGAGACTTGTCAAACGCCCAGCTGCTTCGGCTTACTCCTACCAGCTGCAGGTCTGCCTGCCTCTTCAGCTTTTGTGAGGCTACCCAGCCTGGAGCCACTGATTACTGTGGCAGTGACTGTCGCGCTGGCTACCTGATCTTTTTAAACGTCCTGGGACATGGGACAAATTATCAAAAAGTGGGACTGTCCCACCAAAAGCGTGACCTCTGGTCACCTTAGGCTAGCTAGACTACAGGTTTATGTATTTTTATCTTCAGTTAAATAGGGGCTCCAGAAACTGAAAAAGAGGGACTTTGGGAACTGGCACTCAACAATGGTTGCTCATCTGGTTTTAAAAATCTGGAGTTCTTATTTGAAAATAATTATTTTTCCTATCTATAGCCCCACATTCATGAACAAAAAAATATCACATTTGTAAGCAGAAAACATCTCCGTTTTCATTGAAAAGCACTGAAATTACACTGGTGATAGTCTGCAAGTAAAGAGAGTTTGCCCGTAGACTATTAATTTCAATCGTTTCCTAGTCTTCTTTCAAAGGTGTCTGATCTCTCCCTGCATGAGAGAACTGCAACTAAATGAATGGTAGCTAGAGAGACCACAATACATCTGCTTACAATGCCCCAAAGTAGCATGAATGCAGCATCAAAGAATAACAAGGAAATTATTTGAAATATTTCAAAATCAACCCACATATTCCTATTCAGAGTGCAACTGTTCACCATACACACAGCATCACACCTTGAAAATAAGTATTTATAATAAATCAATAAAAACCGGTCAAAACATTGCTCAGGACATGAAAAAAGTTGAAGTGTGAAATATTCAAGATATCTGTATACATTCCTATGTGGTAGTCCTTTGGGTTCAAAGAAGACATGCCGTTGTACTGTTCATCTTTAGACCTGGAGGTCACTTTGTCATCCCAATCTAGAAGCATAGATTCTAGCATAATGGGGGCATAATAGGAACCAGGGCCGCTGATAGGGCGGTACTACTGGGAGTGGCATCACGGGCCCGGGGAATTTGGAAAATGGGGGGGCGCCCGCCAAAAATTCCCCAACCCAGATTGCTATGGGGAAAAGCGCGCCAAGGAAAGCAAAAGGACCAGAGACACCTCACCAAACTTCGCCTCTGTGGAGCTTCTCTGACCGCGGCCCGTACCTTCTTCCCACCCCTGTGAGGAAAGAAGGCAGGGAGGCCGGCAGACAGGCAGGGAGCCCCGATCGCAGCCGCGGAAGAAAGCGCGGGGGTGACTTGGCCCTACGGAAGCCAAGCCACGCTGCTGGGGAAGCCGGGAGAGGACTGAGCCTGGCCGGCTTCTCCGCCGGTCTTGTGTGTCCCCCAAGGATTGTGAGGGCAAGAGAGCAGGGCCTTTCGGCCTCCGGAGGTGCTGGGCCGGGGATTCGGGGGGGGCCATGAACACCGCTCGCCGCCCGGAGCCAATGGCGGGTGCTAGCTTACTCGCTCGCCTTCCTGCTGCTGGCGCTGGGAGCAGGTAAGTGCGCGCGGCTGGCCGGATGGGAAGGGCGAGGCGCGAGGGGGAGGCAAGGTCCCTCTTTTCATGCATCCGCTCAGTGAGCCTCTCCTTCCTTCCTTCCCTCCTTCCATTTCTTTCATTCCCCCTCTCTATTTTTATTTCTCATTCATTCTCTTTCTTTCTTTTCTCTTTCTTTCTTTCTTTCCTTCTTTCTTTCCTTCTTTCTTTCTTTTGTTTCTTTTTCTTTCTTTCTTTCTTTCTTTCTCTCTTGCTCTTTCATTCTTTTTTTTCTTTCTTTCTCTTTCTTTCTTTCTTTCTCTTGCTTTCTCTCCTTCCTTCCCTCCTTCCATTTCTTTCATTTCTCCTCTTTCTCTCTTGCTCTCTTGCTCTTTCATTCTTTTTTCTTTCTCTTCCTTTCTTTCTTTCTCTTGCTTTCTCTCCTTCCTTCCCTCCTTCCATTTCTTTCATTCCCCCTCTCTATTTTTATTTCTCTTTCATTCTCTTTCTTTCTTTTCTCTTTCTTTCTTTCTTTCTTTCCTTCTTTCCTTCTTTCTTTCTTTTGTTTCTTTTTCTTTCTTTCTCTTTCTCTCTTGCTCTTTCATTCTTTTTTTCTTTCTCTTGCTTTCTTTCTTTCTCTTGCTTTCTCTCCTTCCTTCCCTCCTTCCATTTCTTTCATTCCCCCTCTCTATTTTTATTTCTCATTCTTCCTCTCTTTCTTTCTTTCTTTGCTTCTTTCTTTCTTTTGTTTCTTTTTCTTTCTTTCTTTCTTTCTTTCTTTCTTTCTTGCTCTTTCATTCTTTTTTTCTTTCTCTTGCTTTCTTTCTTTCTCTTGCTTTCTCTCCTTCCTTCCCTCCTTCCATTTCTTCAATTCCCCCTCTCTCTTTTTATTTCTCTTTCATTCTCTTTCTTGCTTTCTTTCTTGCTCTTTTTCTTTCTCTCTTTTACCTTCCCTTCCTCCATTTCTTGCTTTCCTTCTCCTTCCTCCCTTCTTTCCTCCCTCACTTCCTTCTTTCACTCCTTCCTCTCTTACTCTCCCCTTTCACCTTTGCTTGCTTCCTTTGCAACCTTCCTCTGTTCCTGTCCCTTCCCTCTTTCCTTCCTTCCTTCCCACCCTCCGTCCATTCATTCACCCATTCCTCTCTTGCTCACCCCTTTTACCCTTCCTTCCTTCCTTCCTTCCTATCTCGCCCTCGCCTTTCTTCCCTTCCTTCCAGATGGGAGTGCCCCCTCAAGACACCCGCCTGACTGCTGGTACCCTGCTTTTTCTCTCCCCTCGTCCTTTCCAGCTCCTCGCCGGTGGCTGCCGGGTGTGGGATCCCCCTCCCCTCTCCCCTCGCTAGAAAGCACATGGTTTTTTGTCAACAAGAAGGGAGAAGTGCCAAGGAGCCGTAAATAAGCCTCGCTCCGCCTGACCGATGCCAGGAGGATCTTTCTTTCCCTTGTCACTCCCGCTTCTTTCTTTCTCCTGGATGAGTCCACACAATCGGCTTAACCCAGTTCCTGAAATAGCCTATGGCAGTGCTTCCCAACCTTGACAACTTGAAGATATCTGGACTTCAACTCCCAGAATTCCCCAGCCAGCATTCACTGGCTGGGGAATTCTGGGAGTTAAAGTCCAGATATCTTCAAGTTGCCAAGGTTGGGAAACACTGGCCTATGGGACCGCCTCGCTTGGCATGAAGCGGGAAATGATCCCAGGGGGATGGAGTGGCTTGGCTACTTAAAATAGTTTTAAAATGGCGGGGGGGGGCAGACACTTAGGCTGTATGGGGCCCCAAAATTCCTGATGGTGGCCCTGATAGGAACACAGTACTAGACATTGTTGTAGGATCAGTGGATTTTGTGCTATGACGCTGTTCAGTTTTGCGTGGTGCCTTTCTTCAAACATGGTGAAGGCTTCATAGTGCAGGGCTCACAAGCAAGTTCTGTCAGCAGTTATAGTTTCTAGTTCACTTTACTGAATGTCACAATGGCATAGGGTTTCTTTCATAGCATCTTTGTATATCTATAATCTCCCTGAAGCTCATGAGGTCAAGAAAGAATTACCTGTGAGCAGTATTGGGTTCCTATCTGGACAGGGGAGAATGGCATTCTGGTAGTGAAAATGGAGCTGCACGCACAGCTTTGGGTGATCGGTGGGTGTGCGTGCATGCCTGAGGGAGATTTTACTTCTGCGCATGCACAGAAGCAAAATCTTGCTTGTTTGCACCCACTGGAGACATGGAGCGGCGCACGGAGTGTACTGGTAGCAGCAGGAGACAGCAACCCTTCACTGCTTGGAAGCCAAGAGATTTATTGGCTAGATCAATGTTTCCCAACCTTGGCAACTTGAAGATATTTGGACTTCAACTCCCAGAATTCCCCAGCCAGCATTCGCTGGGCATTCGCTGGCTGGGGAATTTGGGGAGTTGAAGTCCAAATATCTTCAAGTTGCCAAGGTTGGGAAACACTGGGCTAGATGATCAAGAAGAGAAGTCATTTTCTACTTTGTTGCCACTAGATCCAAAAGCTTCAGACAACAGCAAGGTTCCCACCAGCAAAATTCATCAACCAAGGATGATGGAAATTACATACCTGTACCTTTAAGTACATCAGCTTAGGAAAGGCTTCTATAGTAAATGACTATAAGGTAGATCTTACTTAACAACAGTAATTGAATCTAGAATTTCTGTCCCTAAGTAACATGGTCATAACGTCTAATGTCACCTGATCATACCACTTTGTGATGGAAATTCTGGCACTCTTGGTTACTGTCATTAAGTGAATCCACTCTATGTTTAAACAAGGATCTCACATGGTTACTGTTTGCTGCTGGCTTCCCATTGAGTTTGCTTGTAGGAAGCTGGCAACCAAGGTCACAAATGGCAATCATATGACTGCAGGATTGTTGGATTGCTATGTGATTTATGGTTTTAAGTGATCTTCTTCACTTCATACAGCACAGACTCTTCAGAGCAGAACCATGCTTCAGTGTATATTGGGTACAAATACAATGACTCCAATATAAATCTTGTGCTTTTATTTCTTCTATTCTCATTGAACTGGTTTCATATTTACACAAATAAACAACTTGAAAGTATAACTATATTTCTCTATACATCTGCTCTCTATGATGCAGATTCACCAACAGTCAGCATACGAATCCCCTAGAATTCAATCTTCCAACTGCCAAAAACTGATTTACATACCTATATGCAAATTAGCTCTCTCTCAACATTCCATCCTCTTTTTCCATGCTATATACTAACAAGGATGCTGCCACATCATAATTGCAAGGCTAGTACCGAATACACAGATTGCAATCATGTGACCAGATGGACACTGTCAACAATGTAAGGATGAGTACCACTCATTCAATGTTGTCATAAATTTGAATGGTCATTAAGCAAAGGCTACCTATATCAATGGAAGCCTGGTGTCCTTGTAACATGATCTTAAAAATCTCTTTGAAGAGGCATGAATAAGCCAGGTGAGTGAGCTTCTAGTTGTCTACTTCTGTGTTTATTAACAAAGACAAAATAGTAATTCAAAGTCTCAGAGATGAATTACCCACTTTATTTGGAATTTGTAGGAGAGGTTTCATGATTGCTGCTAACATTCCTGTGGAGTAAAACAGGAGTAAGAGGCAAAAAGGCCATTTCCCTCTGGCTATGCCATTTATGGATTCCCAAATAGCTATTTCCAATATGAAACCTTTTTGTGCACCATAGAGCTCAGCTATAATGAAGTGATCTAAGAATTGACACTGGTAGCATTTCCAGTGTACAACAGGGTCCTTTTGCCCCTGGGATGTGTCATCTAATTACCAGACTGGAAATGGGAAGCAAGCTGCCTTCTTCACAGGTTAATAATATTTGGTGACTTCATTATTTCTTGGGAGATCAATGAGATTTTATAAAATGGGAAAAGAATCATAAGAGAAGAACTATATAATAGCCTTTGAAGGAAAAGCTAAGCTAAAGAGCAAGTGGCTGATCTGCTCTGCTGTCATTGATGGCCTGTGCAGTGAGAAGTGTCGTGACCTTTGGTCATCTGCCATTGGATGTCTCAGAAGAGCTATGAAGCATTGGTTGTTATTGATATCAGGCAATATGCAGATTGTGTGGCTTAGAAGCTGAACATTTTCATGGGCAGAAGATTTTAATATTTTCTGAACACTTTTTCCATTTAAATGATATTGGTCAGAAGTGGAAAATATATATACTTGCAAGGAATAGGAACCTGGTTTTAAAAATATATGGACAAACTCCACTTAGGATGCAGAAAGCTGACAACTCCCAGAATTCCTCTGGCATATGTTACCAATGCTGGCTGTGGGATTCTAGGAGTTGAAGTCTACAAGTCTAAAAGTTGCCAAGTTTCTAAACTCACCTAGATTTTTGGAATTATTATCTGATGTTTCTAGTCCCTTCCTACTGTAAAGTCTCTCACAGTCACTCATGCCCTCATCACCTCAAGGTTCAACTACTGTAACGCTCTCTACATGGGGCTACCTTTGAAGAGTGTTCAGAAACTTCAGATCGTGCAGAATGCAGCTGCGAGAGCAATCATGGGCTTTCCCAGATATGCTCATGTCACACCAACACTCCGCAGTCTGCATTGGCTGCCGATCAGTTTCCGGTCACAACTCAAAGTGTTGGTTATGACCTATAAAGCCCTTCATGGCATCAGACCAGAATATCTCCGGGACCGCCTTCTGCCGTACGAATCCCAGTCACCGATTAGGTCCCACAGAGTTGGTCTTCTCTGGGTCCGGTCGATGAAACAATGTCACCTGGTGGGCCCCAGGGGAAGAGCCTTCTCTGTGGCAGCCCCGACCCTCTGGAATCAACTTCCCCTGGAGGTCAGGACTGCTTCCATCCTCCTTGCATTTCGCAAACTCCTTAAAACCCACCTCTACCATCAAGCATGGGGAAATTGATTCCCCCAGGCCATTCCGTTTTATGTATGGTTTGTCTGGGATGTATGCCTGTTTTTATATTAAGGGTTTTAAACTGTTTTTAATCATTGGATTTGTACTGTGTTTTGTTGTGAGCCGCTCCGAGTCTTTGGAGAGTGGCGGCATACACATCTAAATAATAATAGTAATAGTAATAGTAACAGTGTCCAGCATTCACGCCTTGATATTCTGGGTTATTGATTCCTGTTAAAATCAACCTTGAAAAGAAAAATGCCCAATTTAGGCGCTTATTACTAATGGGTTAAAGGTCAACAATCCACAAAGCATTCAGATTAACCCTCAGTATCATCTTTGTCTTCAGTTGGGTATCTGCAGCCATTTCTACATTTCTTTGCTTTCAGCAGCGTCTTATATTTTTTTATCACTGAACATACAGAAGATGTCTGCCGTCAATTAATTTATAGGAAAACATTCATATCATAAATGCTGCATCTAAGTTAGAATGATGCATAGAGTTGTTACATTAGCAGGCGCTCAGATGTAGTTAATGGTGCAAAAACAGAGCAGACTCCTGTCAAATGTAATCAGTGAATGAAATATAAGAAAAGGAAATGGAAAGGTAACAATGAGGTTTCACACAAAAATAAGACGAGCCAGGTGAATGTAGAAAATGACACTTTTGACTGAGTGTTCATTAGCTTTTTTAAAAGAAGTATAAACTACCATTTAGAATAAATGATCCAAAAGCAAAGAACAAAGAATAATATACAATCAAACAGTGATTAAAAACAATAATCAATGGGTCATTGTTCACAGTAAACATTAACCCAGAACTCAATGTCAATTTAAAATCCAGTGGTTGAGAATTTCATGGATTTTCTTAGACATTAAATCAACTTCAGTTTCACAGAGTGGGTACAGCATAAGATATGTTCTAATATGACACAATAAAATATATCAAATAACTATATATTTATTTATTTATTGGATTTGTATGCCGCCCCTCTCCAGAGACTCGGGGCGGCTAACAGCGACAATAAAACAGTGTACAATAGTAATTTGGTATTGATGATTAAAAATCTATTAATATAAAAACCAAACATACATACATACGTACCATGCATAGAGTTGTAAAGGCCTAGGGGGAAAGAGGATCTCAATTCCCCCATGCCTGGTGGCAGAGGTGGGTTTTAAGTTGTTTACGAAAGGAAAGGAGGGTGGGGGCAGTTCTAATCTCTGGGGGGAGTTGGTTCCAGAGGGCCGGGGCCACCACAGAGAAGGCTCTTCCCCTGGGTCCCGCCAGGCGACATTGCTTAGTTGACGGGACCCGGAGAAGATCCACTCTGTGGGACCTAACTGGTCGCAGGGGTTCGTGCAGCAGAAGGTGGTCCCTGAGGTAATCTGGTCCGGTGCCATATAGTATGTAGATATCCTTATTATCTACTTTGGGATCAATATACAAGTTGTCTATAATTCATCAAAATTAAGAAATCTGGTTTAGATAATCAAAATTTAATTTAATATCTGAGGCAGAATAAAGTTCAGAAAAGATGTCTTTCCTTTTTATACAGTCATATGGGACAACAGAATTTTATGTTCTGTAATTTTTTTTATTACCAGAATCTTATAAAAACGTAATTCATAGAAATTGGTTTGGGGATTATTGAGACATGATCTTTAAAAAATGGTAAATAATGAGTTCTCCCTCATCTATGGTTTAATTGTGGATGAGAAGTGAAATCCCTTTGTATAACCAAGATATGGATTGAATAATTGTTAATCTAATCCAGATGTCCCTCCTTCCCCCCCCCATCACCCATTTATAGTATGTCACAGAAGTGAGTACACCCCCCTCACATTTTGTAAATATTTAAGTATATCTTTTCATGTGACAACACTGAAGAAATGACACTTGGCTACAATGTAAAGTAGTGAAAATACAGCTTGTATAACAGGGTAAATGTGCTGTCCCCTCAAAATAACAAAACACACAGCCATTAATGTCTAAACTACTGGCTACTGTACCTTGCGCAGCATCAAAATTGATAAGAGATCAGAGTAGAGGGTAACTTTAGTGATTGCATTTCTCTTTCCAGGTTTTCTGTCCATATTAGAACTTCTAAAAATATTAATTTTTGATGTAGCATAGACTGAGAAATTAACCACACTGTTGCCAAATTGCTTTCACATCTAAGTTGGTTGAAGTAGCTTTGGATTTGATGCTTAGATACCAAGATGATGGAAACTTTCAATGTAATATAAATGTAATATAAGTTTATTCCCTCTCCAAGCACCCAGAGAAAGGAAACACTTTGTTCACTCTGGACTGCCCAGAGCAAATAAAGCATTTTCTTTCTCTGGCTGGTGGGAGAAACTTCTTCCTTCCAGCGTCCAGAGAAAGGAAATGCTTTATTCGCTCTGGGCAGTCCAGAGAAAGGAAAATCAGGAGTTTTTTAAAACTCCGTGGGACACGGGTCAAATTATTAAAAAGTGGGACTGTCCCACCATAAGCCAGATGCCTGTTCACCTTAATTAAGATGTAGTTAGATCAAGATTCTGAACATTACCTAAAGTCTACAGGAATTGATGTAGGAAGAATCTGTAAAAGTTCAAACCAAAATATGCCAGCAAAATTTGAACAAATTAAAAGGGGGCAAACTGTAACATCAACATATAAAGAAAAATTATACAAAATTCTTAATTTCATATGCTAGCAAAATAATACTTAGGAACATCCACCCAGATAATGTTGTGGTTCAGCCTGAGGCTGCTCAGGGACCAGCTGTGTCTCTGCTGGCTCCATGCCCGGAGGAGGATGACAGCGAAGAGGAGGGGGCTGAACAGTCGGACGGGGGAGAGGAAAATCAGGAATGGGATGAAGGAGAACAGCATGAGAGCCCCGGGGGGGGGGGGCTCTCCCCAGCCAGTAGTTTGGAGTCATTAGGTGATGAAGCTCAAGCCATCATTGACATGCGACAGAGACGGTCAGATCAAAGAAAGGAGCAATTAAAGAAGTATTATCAGCACTGAATTAGGAACAGCTGTGTTTGGGTGTGGTCCTCCTTAGCAGGGTTTAAAAGGCAGGCAAGCCCTTGAAGCCATGTGGAGTGTTATCAGTTTGGAGTTGCGTTATCCTGTCTTGTTTCTCGGCATCTCTGTTCCTGGCTTGTGTCCCAGCAGTTTGGAAGACCCGTGGGAGGTGTAGGTCTGCTATCTACAGCCTCGGCTTGGCAGCAAGAATTCTGTATTGCTGCATGGACTTTTGCCTTCGTGGATATATCTGAAGATACAGCATTTTCCTGTTTGTAAGGACGTTTTCTGTTACCTGTGTTTTTCTTGAATTTTATAAAACTGCCTTTGCCTTTTACCAGTGTGTCTGGATTCTCTTTTTGGGTTGGTATTGGCTTCTGGAGTGACCCAGACAGAACAGATAAGAGCCCTAAGTTGGAAAAAGAGATGTCAAATGTTAAAGTTGACTTCCAAAAACACTAAGGAATCTATTCTGAATTCCCATCAGGGAAGGGCTACATTCCAGAGCGCCAAGAGACAATAAAATTAATAGTTTGTTCGGAAGAAAGAGGGTCAAGATAATGCCTTCCTAGAAGTTCTCAGAGTACATCTTTAATGATGCAAGAAGTTGCTTTAGTTCAGCAATATTTCTGTCTGTACCTGAGGAACAATAAAGGAAAGTGCTTAGAAATAACCCTGTGTACCTTTCTTGAATTTTGCGCCTGACAGAAAATACAATAAATTATTACTGATATAGACTGAATAATTGAGAAAGCCAAAGAATGCCAAACAGAAGTCAACATGCGCTTCATTGATTATAGAAAGCCTTTTATTGTATTAATCAAATCAAGCTGGGAATGTGCTTAATAAAATGGAAATCTCAGAACATCGCATTGTTCTCATGTGAATCCCACACGCAGGTCTTCCATGGTCTGAGCAGAACATAGATTTTATTATGTTTGTATTTTTATTGTTGTAATAAGCCACCCACAGTTGTGCTCTAAAATGAGTGGCCATACTTTTAAATAAATAAAACATGGCAAAACATGCTGGCTACAGTTTGGCAAAAGAGTGAGAGAAAGGCTATATATATTCTCCTTATTTATTCAACCTCAGTCTATATGCTGGATTGAAAGAAGATTGCTGTGGTTTTAAAACAGGAGGAAGAAACATTAGTAAAGGTAAAGGTTCCCTTTGCATATACTGAATGTGCTATTCATTCCTGACTCTAGGAGGTGGTGCTTCACCAAAGAGCCAGCACTGTCCAAAAACATCTCCATGACCATGTGGCTGGCATGACTAAATGATGAAGGTGCATGGAACACTGTTACTTTCCCACAAAAGGTAGTCCCTACTTTTTCTACTTGCTTCTGAAGTGATAGGTTGGCAGAATCTCGGACAAGTAACGGGAGCTCACTTTATTTATTTTATTTATTGGATATTATTATTATTATTATTATTATTATTATTATTATTATTATTATTATTATTAATTGGATTTGTATGCCGCCCCTCTCCGCAGAATCGGGGCGGCTAACAACAGTGATAAAAAACAGCATGTAACAATCCTATACTAAACAACAAAAAACCCCTTTATTATAAAACCAAACATACATACAAACATACCATGCGTAAATTGTAAGGCCTAGGGGGAAATAATATCTCAGTTCCCCCATGCCTGACGGCAGAGGTGGGTTTTAAGAAGCTTACGAAAGGCAAGGAGGGTGGGGACAATTCTAATCTCTGGAGGGAGTTGGTTCCAAAGGGCCGGAGCCGCCACAGAGAAGGCTCTTCCCCTGGGTCCCGCCAAATGACATTGTTTAGTTGACGGGACCCAGAAAAGGCCCACTCTGTAGGACCTAACTGGTTACTGGGATTCGTGCAGCAAAAGGCGGTCCCTGAGATAATCTTTGTTGAGTGGCGCTAGAGTTTCCAACCACCGAACTGTCAAATTTTCTGATTGAAAAAGTCAGCATCTTAGCCACTGAGCTACCACATCAGTAGCATTCAGTATTACTGATTATACTATTGTAATAACTGAAAATTATTACAGGGGTCGGCAAGCGGTCTTCATATATGGTTGAATAACCTGTCTGATTACTCACTGGGTATCACAAACTGGGTCCACTATTTTTCATGAATAGTTTGATTTTGGTACACATACAAGTGTAGTCTGACTTACAAAAGTATGTCAGTTGAGAGTGGTTCCTGTTGTGCATTTTCATTAGTCCATAAAACAATCATATCATTGACAAACATCCAGAAACTAAATGGTGTGTGACCAGAAGGGTACTTTGGTGTCTTGACTAGGCAGATACATAGTGGCACATCCATCCATCATATAATTTTCCCACCTGAGCTGTCAAATTAAGAATTTTTATCCAAATGTTATTTTTCCAAACTCCCATAGCTCTTTCTATTAACCCACATTATTAAATAATGTGGTGCAATTTAATCGCAATAGCATTTAGACTTATAATCCACTTTACAGTCCTTTACAGCTTCCTCTAAGCAGTTTACAGAATCAGCACATTGCCCCCAACAATTTGGGTCAATAATACAGGGGTGCCAAACATAAGAAACCAGAATGACATTGTGAGCTGATCAAAGTTACTTCTTTGTTGCTGAATGCCTATTTACAAGAAACCTGCTAGACTGATTCATTCTCTTGGGAACTAACAAATAAAGGTTCCAGCGATTCAAAGGTAGGTAAGGTCTGCATCCTTGGAAGAGCTAGTAATTTATTTTAATTCTGATCTTAATTTATTTCAATTCTGATCGATCCACAGCTTAATTTATTTCAATTCTGATTGATCCACAGCTAACATTGGAACACCATCTTTCAGCTGTGGCGAGGAAGGCATTTGCCCAAGTTCGCCTGGTACACCAGTTGGACAGGGAGTCATTGCTCACAGTCGCTCATGCCCTTATCACCTCGAGGTTCGATTACTGCAACGCTCTACATGGGGCTACCTTTGAAAAGTGTTCGGAAACTGCAGATCATGCAGAATGCGGCCGCAAGAGCCATCGTGGGGCTTCCCAGATTCTCCCATGTTTCTACAACACCCCGTGGCCTGTAGTGGCTGCCGATCAGTTTCCAGTCACAATTCAAAGTGTTGGTTATGACCTTTAAAGCCGTACATGGCATTGGACCAGAGTACCTCCGGAACCACCTGCTACCATATGAATCCCAGTGACCGATAAGGTCCCACAGAGTTGGCCTTCTCTGGGTCCCGTCGACTAAACAATGTCGTTTGGCAGGCCCCAGGGGAAGAGCCTTCTCTGTGGCGGCCCCGGCCCTCTGGAATCAATTCCCCCGGAGATTAGAACTGCCCCCACCCTCCTTGTCTTTCATAAATTACTCAAGACCCATTTATATCGCCAGGCATGGGGGAACTGAGACACCTTCCCCAGGCTTTTATATTTTATGTTTGGTATGTATGTAATGTTTGGTTTTAAATGATAGGGTTTTATATGTCTTTTTCTCTTTTAATATTAGACTTGTTCCACTGTAACATTGTTTTTATTATTGTTGTGAGCCGCCCCAAGTTTTCAGAGAGGGGCGGCATACAAATCTAATAAATTATTATTATTATTATTATTATTATTATTATTATTGTCTCATTGTATTCGTTCTCTTTTGTGTTAGGTTTTCCTCAGTTCTTTCTTCAATTCTCACAATCATTTTCCATCTCATTTTGCCATACCTCCTCTTGTTTTCCTGACATTTCACCACAGCTTCCTTTTTTGGTAACTTATTTTTGTCGCTTTTACCCTTATTTCTTTCCACCATTAAATCACCGCAATTGTGTCTTTGGTTGTCCCAAATATTTCTTGTTCCTGAATTAACCTTTAAAAAAAAAAAATCATTCCTCATCTAAATCGAAATATTGCTGGATTTCTTGAATTCTTTCAAATAAGGCATTATGGACAGGAAAAGGGGATGGAATAGACTCTTAGTCAAACATTCCTTTCACATGGTTTGCTAATCTATTTCAATGGGATCCATAAGTAAATATGGTTTGGAATCCCCATGTGATGCGAGAGTGAATTAAGGTCTTGTTATAAAATATCCCTACAAATATCTATTAACAAAATGAGTTTTTTCTGTTATCCCCAATTCCTGACAACTATTGGGACTTTTTGATTTTAGTAATACTCCCAAGATAGATCCTTGTCTGTTTATTGATATTTTGAAAGTCCCTGATTTGAGGGCTTACTGAAATCACCCTCAATTCATTTATAACCCAAATAATACTGTATGTCAACCTTTAAAAGACCCCAAATCCACTCTAAAAATCTTTCTTCTGCGGTCACAGATTTTCTAATGATTTGATGCAATTCAGCTCCAGTAATAGAAATTGCAGCATGTATTATCCTGTAATCACTTTTCCATCCTTCTTTCAGAGATTATATTGAGTGGAACATGTTTTAACAGTAATAATTTACTAGAGGCTGCTGACCTAATAGAGTTGCAACAATTATCATCCCAACATTTATCCTCACAACAAAATGTATCAAAACCCAAACATGGTTCATCATTTAGCCCTAGAAATGCAATCTGTATTTCTTTTTGTACTAAAAGTTTCTCCACACTTTATACAGGTTATTGGTTTTATGTGAACTCAGTCTTTTACAATGTCTCTTAAGGTGACAGTAAGAGCATTAATTTGGGTTGTTAAATTTTGTACAGCATTTCTCAATTCGTTGTGTAATTCCATGCATATTAAGAAATTTCAAGAGGCTGACAAAGTTTGGATTTCTTCTGACAGTTGTTGCAGAAGAGGCTTTTTCTCAATTAATAAAAAGCATCAATTTTCTTGCAGGCATTTTCTACTTGTTGTTTAGCAGCTACACATGAAACAAACAAAATTGGCTTCTCAGTTCTAAGCTGCTTGTGTTTTTAAAACTCAGCAATCTTTTCCGTGGATGAGTTTCTATTTCCTCCATCCATTTGCAAATAAAAATTGCAGAGTACAAAAAAAGTAGAGTACAAAAAGTAGAGTACAAAAAGTAGAGTACAAAAAAAAAGGCCAGGTATATCCACCAATTCTGTCATCAAAGTCAGCATTGGCAAGTCAGATGTGGCAAATACTGTAGATCAAAAGCATCAAAGGACATATTTGAATAACTTGTCTTCTTTATTTTATTTATTTATTTATTAAATTTCTACAATGCCCATCTTCTTGATACAGTGAGTCAAGGTGGTTTTTTTCCCTCCTTCTTCTCTCTTGGCCCTTGGATGTATTGTGGTTAGCTCTGGCCCAGCTCCTGCCCCAAGGAATGTGGAGGTGGATGTGGGGAAAACATCCACATGCCACAGGCCTGTTTTGCTCCCGATAGAATCTGCCGATGAAGTCTCCTCTGACCAAGGAAGTGTGAGTGACAGGGAAGAGGGGAGTTTGGCAGACAGCCCTGAATTCTGAACAAGAAGTTATGACAGACCCAAGCATGCAGAGAGTGATGCACAGAAGAGAACAACTGAAGGATTATTACAGGAGATAAGTGAGGCCACCTGTGGTTGGGTAGGACTGCTGTAATTAGTGCTACAGATAAAACAAGCAGCGTGCTGATTTAGCCTTGTGGAAGTTTATCTGATTCACAGTTTCACCAAGATTGTGGTTTTGCTGTTTCCCTGTTCAAGACTGTGTGTGGACTTTCTGGACTTTGGAATTGGACTCAATTTCCCAGTTACTGGGTGAGAAATTGGATTGCATTTAACCTATGCCTTGTGTATATCAGAAAATCCCTTTCACATTTTAAAAGGGAGTTTTTTCTGCTTTTCTGTTGATAAAGACTTTTGGTTTTCCTTCTATCATGTGGTGTGTGTCTTTCTGGACTAATTACCCTGTAATTACAGGTGGTTGGGACATGCCGGCAGAAGAGGATGTCCCTATTTCTCATAGGCCACCCCCGTATTTTTTTTATCGAATCTATTGCAATTATTATTATTATTTATTATTTGGATTTGTATGCCGCCCCTCTCCGAAGACTTATGTCAGTACAACACAGCAAACTAGATCACTATGCTGGATTTCATATCCCATCACCAGTCGGGCGCTTCCCAAGCACCTGTGTGATCCATCCATGAGTCAGTCACCAGAACCAGAGGTTTAGTTTTTCAAGCTTTTGGACTCATGCTGGAGCCCATCTTAAGGGAACTTCTCTCTCGCAGAATGTGATATGACGATATAGGATATCCTCATGATATGAGGATGTGTTTTTTGTCTTCTAGCAACAGCTGTCAGTAAGGATATGGAACCTCTTCTTCCTCTCCTTCCTCCTTCCACTTCTTCCTCTCCTCTGTTAATTAAGCATTTACTGTTTTTTCTTCACCTAAGCAGAAATCTACATTTCCTAATTATTACTTTTTTTCTTTGTTGATGAAAACTCTCAATTATCCAGACAAAGGTGTTTAAAGGTTGAATTATGGAAACAGGACTTTTTTTTTTTTTTGCCAGTAAGACATTTTGCAACTTCATCAGTCAAAGCAAGTTAGTTAGGCAAAGATTTGTTGCAATGTACCAACTCCTGCCTCACCAACTTCAGGGTTTTCCTTACCAAAATGCATTGCGATATGTTCAATGAAGACTCTCATTCTAGCAGAATTTTCTTGTTTGTGTGTTTGTTTTGTCCTGCAGATTTATTTTCAATATTTTTATAACACATTTTTATTTATGTGAGATAATAATAACACGGGATTTATACTATGCTCAAAAGAAGTTTATAGTAGAACAAAACATAGAGTCTACGGAGAGGGGTGGCATATAAATCTAATAAATTGATTTAATGAATGAATGAATGAATGAATGAATGAATGAATGAATGAATGAATGAATGAATAAATATCAGCTTTTTGAGCCTTGGTGGCGCAGTGGTTAGAGTGCAGTACTGCAAGCTGCTTCTGCTGACTACTGGCTGTAGTTCACTAGGTCAAATCTCACCAGGTTCAAGATTGACTCAGCCTTCCATGAAGTGGGTAAAATGAGGACCCAGATTGTTGGGGGGGTGATATGCTGACTCTGTAAACCACTTAGAGATGGCTGTAAAAACACTGTGAAGTGGTATATAAGTCTAAGTGCTATTGTTATTGCTATTTTTTCCATGTTACTGGTTAAACAAAATTGTGTCTTTCCTACAGCTTTCCCCATATCTTTCCCTTCCTTTTAAAAATTATATATCAGTCTTCCCTACTCCCAAATATGGAGGTGTTTTTTACCATCAATATAGTAGTATATTACATTGTTATCATTGCAGGAAAATTGGGTTTGAGAAAATACAGACAGTGGCTCAAGGCCAAGCAGTTAGTTCAACCTAATCTTAATCATACCTGGAGGAGACCCAGTAAAATTAAAGCTTCTTCTCTAACTAGATCTAAATCTGAATCAAACCCAATGAGCTGACATCAGAGATGTCCTTAATGAATCCTCGTTGGTATGATCCAACTCCAGTTTTTTATGCACTTTTCTATTCTTCAGTGAATCCAATGTTTCTCCAAAATGAATTTCACACATGGCTAAATAAGAGTTATGATCATTTGGCCAAAAGCAAGATTTTGTCATCATGAGTGAGGGTGGCCCAATGGGCCATTAGAGCATAGAATGAGTTTTATAAGCCTATATTGGAGGAATTTGTGGGTAGAAAGTTAATGAGATTTAATGAGAGTACAGTAGTAAATCTCAGTGCTGCTGGAAATAAAACACACAACCACAGTATTAGAGTGGGAAACCAGTAAGTGGCAAAACCCAAAGAATAGTCATGTATGGGATAGAATATCTATTAAAGAAAATAGCAGTGTGTGTGTGATTAAATATTGAGTGTGACAAATGATAGATCTATGTATGCTGCTGGTGTGGATCTCCCTGGGTTGGCTGGAGGGTCCTTCTGTGCCACAATTAATTATTACTGAAAATTAGCTGGTTAATATGGTGGGCCATGGAATAAGTCAATTAAACTTGCCTTAATATGACGCCCTTAACATGAAATTGACCTGTAAATGTATAAGGATGGTAAGGAAGTAAAAAAAGAGTTCCTTTGCCACCAAGGATTGTGGTATCAAAAATAGCCTTGGGGAATTTTAGTCCCAATGCTTCTACAAGTCTCTTTGCTGGGGAAGATGTATTTTGAGGCACAATGCTTTTGTCATACTAATAAAACAGCAAGATGCTGCAGACTCTCTTGTATATCAGATTTGTGGTTTTGGTTGTACTACTTCTTCTGTTCAGGAATTGGGCACATGCCCTATAAACCAATTCAAACTTTCCCCTTTTGTGTGTGATAGATTTTGTACTTTGTGGTCTATTTCTCATAATATTCAATGGTACCCTACTTAGGATGCTTTTTTAAAACATTATAGTTTTCAGACAGAGCAATTTTATAGCTACATTAAATATGAAGCAGATAGAGGCTGCTGGTGTCCAATCCTTATTTTTTTCTGGGAAGGTGAAGATAAGATTGTGGTACTAGAAAATCCCCCCCAAAAATGATGGAAAATGAGTATGCAAAGTATTTTTTGACACTGTTCCTCTATCTACCAAAAGAGTTAATCTTAGTCAGCAGATAACTTTTTTGATAAGAAGGAACTCTCTCTCCCCAATATCTCTTATTCAATTAGAATCCTATTGATTTTGCAGCCTTCTGAAAGTGGATTGATCAAGAATTTAAACAGATCTTTGCTTGGGCTAGATGTTCAATTAATACACATAAACGGACAGCAGAAATGCAATTTTCAGAGCAAGTCAAGCACAAGATCAATTCCATTTTGTACATAACAAAATTCTTGGAAATGGGGTTTGTGGCTCCCCCCCCTTTTTTTTTTTATCTGTGAAGGAACATCATTCAAAGGTAGTAAGCAATGAACATTTCAGAAACATCCAGCCTCAGGACTTTGCCCCACACAGCATAGAACATCTTTTCCATGCCAGGTTTATGACACTCACTCTGCAAGGACATTCTTTTCATGCAAAGATCCTAGTTTCATAAAGTACCTGGAAAGTCTTGAACTGGAGATGGGAAGTAAATGAACCACTGACTGATTAAGAATTAAACCATTCCCAGTGTTTCTGAATACAGTGGTACCTCTACTTACGAACTTAATTCATTCTGTGACCAGGTTCTTAAGTAGAAAAGTTTGTAAGAAGAAGCATTTTTTCCCATAGGAATCAATGTAAAAACAAATAATGTGTGTGATTGGGGAAACCACAGGGAAGGTTGAGGCCCTGTTTCCTCCCAGGAGATTTCTAGAGAGGCTCCACAGAGGCTTCTCCACACATTTTCTGGTCCTGTTTCCTCCCAAGAGATTCCTAGGGAGGCCCCACAGAGGCTTATTCCCGCCTTTTCCAGCCCTGTTTCCTCCCAGGAGATTCCTAGACAAGTCCCACAGAGGCTTCTCCCTGCCTTGCCAGTTACAGTTTTGGAGGCTCAGGTTTGTAAGTGGAAAATGATTCTTGAGAAAAGGCAAAAAAAATCTTGAACACCCGGTTCTTATCAAGAAAAGTTCGTAAGCAGAGCATTCTTAGGTAGAGGTACCTCTGTATATGTAAAATCTTTTTCATTCAAAAACAACTCATCTCTACAATCTCACTTTTTATTAAAATTTTCATGTGGGAAGACATAGTGTCCTGGTGATGTTCAATGGTGAACTACATAACGCTGAAGGAGTAGGGACAGAATTGTGATGGATTGTTGTTCATTGTAGAAGTACCACTGGCATGAGAGGCTTTAAGACACCAGGAAGGACTTGAGGGGACCAATCACTATAGTTGAATGGAGATCTGGGGCAAATTCCCCCTTTTATGCATAGAGAGTGGCCCAATGAAGGTATGACAAACCCTAGCAGAATGCAAGAGAGCACTGTAGAACAGCATCAGAATGAGAGAGACAGTGGGGGTGAAGAACAATGCAGACCTATCACAAGATCATGGGCAAAACAGATGATTTTAGAGGAGGCAATGTGTGTGCCCAAAAGGGAGAGCAGTAATAATGAGTGGCAGGGACCTGGGAGAAATGCTTTCAAAGCAATGCCTGATAGCCTTGCTTTACAAACCCCCCACTCCCCAGGGAGAGAAAGAGGCAATATACAATGGGGAAAGTAGCAACAGAAATCGCATCACCATCTGTCAGTATGACTTAAGACAAAAATAACAAAGCCAATTACAAGAGGGAGGAAAGGGTGTGGCTGTGCTATTAAGTGTGCAATGACAAAATAGATCAGCATTACATAAAAGCAAGCTTCTCTTCAATGAGAATTTTACACTCTGACAATATCAGCAGGGGCTGACCAAAGCTTAGTATTTTAGATTTTAATAGTATATTATTTTTTTAAAAATGTTGCAGAGATCGTGATGTCTATCCAGGGGTGGGCTACTGCCCGGACCGGGGGGGGGGACACAATGGGGCAGTAAAAATGGAGCTTCACCCAATTTGCACTAAAAGATGTTGAAATAAAATGCAGGGTGTCCTGCATAAGCCACGGCCACATCTATGTATAACTATACCTGGATCTCACATTTTTAGGACAATTCAATATACATATATTTGCTCCAGGAATTGTAGCAGCTCAAACTAGTCATTGAACAAATTACATTTTTTGTATGTTAGGTTAACTGAAAGGGGCGCAGATTGGTTCACTGTTTGGTCCACCTGCTCCCTATATTTCAAAGCTGAAAACCCCCCCCAGAATGATTGCAAAGTGCTTTGTGATGGAGTAAGGAATGGAAGTGAGGCTGGATAGAAAGCCCTTGTCTAGCAGCCAAGGACATTTTTTTAGTAGGATCTGATATCACACTTCTGTTTATCTTTGGCTGTAACTCTTAGTGAAGTTAGTACCAGAACTTTTTAGACATTGCCTATTTCATGGTTGACCATCTAGTTACTCTCATTCCCATGTGTGAAATCAAAATAGAAATCCAGATCACATATACAGCACTCACATGCAATTTCTCCAAACTCCAGTGTCACGGTATGAAAAATTCTCATTAATATTATCTACAGCCTTTAGAAGAGGTATAAAAAAAAATCAGGATTCACTGAAGGACTTACACAATATGTTGTCACAGAATCTCTTCATAAGACTTTCCATTTAATTCCGCAGGCTCAAACTATTGTGATTTTATTTATCTCGGTATGAAGCTCCGTATAGCTGTAGAAGTTTAAATAAGATTATTGTTGATTTACATTGAACTCAAGCAGTGCATAGAGGTTTGGATAAACATGCAGAGTTTTCTGAATTTCAGTATAGGTAGAGATTCTACCTTATGTCAGCTCAAGAGATGTGTTTACACAATATGCTTAACCTCATTATGAGGGAGATTAAAGTGTTGTGTGAATATCATAACACACTCTGCATCAGGGCTGGAATTGGCTTTAATCCAAAGTAGTTATTCAGGTTTAAATTAACCTTCAGACAACTGTGACATTTGATCACAGATGGAGGATTAAACCCTCCTCTTCTCTAGAAAAATTGTCTCCTTAAAATAGAGCTTGCTCTAGGAATTCCATTTATTTTTGCCCTCCTGCAGCCTCTTATTATTTATTTATTTATTTATTTTGTCCAAAACACAATACATATTGAAGAGAATAGACATGAAGCATTATATATAAAGAGAAGATATAAAACTAGAGGAGAAGATATATGAAGGAAGAAAAGATATATGATATATGATATGATATATGATATATGAGACAATTGGACAGGGGACGAAAGGCAGGCTAGTGCACTTATGTACGCCCCTCCTTGGAAAGGAAAAAAATGATAGAGGAGCAAAAAGAGATTGAAGTTAGTAAACATGGTGACCTGCATTAACTACCACATGCTTTGATCTTTGTGGTGATGCTGTTGTTTGTTATACTTCTTATCAAAAGATTTTTTTATAATGAAGCAACATAACCCATGAACTCAACCAGCAGCTTGGGTCAACTGTTCTATAAAACAGCCAGTAATTTAATAAATAATAAATTAATCAATTTATCCTGGTCCCATATTATGATTCAAACCAATGTTAAAAGGCCATATTGATCAGATAATGTTATCAAGTGCACCACTTTAATTATAAGTCCAAATATAAATCATTAATTGTGATTTTGGTATTATACCATATTTTAGATGAAAAAATCTAGTGACCACTAGGTAATAATAATAATAATAATAATAATAATAATAATAATAATAATAATACACAGCTGGCATAGTGAACTGGACTCAAGCAGAGCTGGACAACCTGGACAGGAAAAACCAGAAAATTAATGATGATCCATCATGCACTACACCCCCGCAGTGACGTCGACAGGCTGTATTTACCAAGGAAAATAGGCGGCAGAGGACTTTTGCAAGTGAAGCAGACAGTAGAAGAAGGGAAGCATGCATTAGCTGACTATGTGAAGGGGAGCAAAGAGTCAGCATTGATGGAGGTCAACAATAGGAAGCTTCTCAAGGTGAAGCAAACTAAGGACCAGTACAGAAAAAATGTAACTCAATGTCGTATGGACAGTTGGCGGAACAAAACATTGCATGGAAAGTTCTTGGAGAAGATTGAAGGCAAAGTGGATAAAGAAAAGACCTGGTCATAGCTTACAAGTGGAACACTCAAAAAGGAGACAGAAGGACTAATACTGGCGGCACAAAAACAGGCCACTAGAACAAATACTGTCAAAGCCAGAATTGAAAAATCGACAGACGATCCAAAATGCAGACTCTGTAAAGAAACAGATGAAACAATCGATCACATACTCAGCTGCTGCAAAAAGATCGCACAGACTGACTACAAGCATAGACATGATGCTGTGGCACAGATGATCCACTGGAACTTGTGCCGGAACTACCATTTACCAGTGGCAAAGAACTGGTGGGACCATAAGCCCGAAAAAGTGGTCGAAAATGAGCAAGCAAAACTACTGTGGGACTTCCGACTTCAGACTGACCGAATTCTGAAGAATAACACACCAGACATTGTGATCGTGGAGAAAAAGAAAGTAAGGATCATCAACATCGCAATCCCAGGAGACAGCAGAATTGAGGAGAAGCATCTAGAGAAATTAGTGAAATACGAAGATCTAAAAATCGAGCTGCAATGACTCTGGCATAAGCCAGTGAAAGTGGTCCCAGTGGTACTTGGCATGCTGGGCGCAGTACCAAAGGATCTCAGCGGACATTTGAAAACCATCGGAATTGACAAAATCTCCATCTGTCAATTGCAAAAGGCCGTTTTACTGGGATCGGCAAACATAATTCGCCGCTACATCACGCAGTCCTAGGTGCTTGGGAAGTGCCCGACCGGTGATGAAATATGAAATCCAGCATAGTGATCTCATTTGCTGTGTTGTACTGATATAATAATAATAATTTATTAGATTTGTATGCCGCCCCTCTCCGAGGACTCGGAGCAGCTCACAACAGCAATAATAATACAGTAGAATACAAATCCAATATAAAACTATATTAAAAATCCATTATTATTAAAAACTAGCAATTCTAAAACAGTCACATCAATCTCATATGCTTAAATCAGAAGGTGGGGGAGAAGTTAATCCCCCCATGCTTGGTAGCATAGATGGGTCTTCAACATCTTACGGAAGGCAAGGAGGGTGGGGGCAATTTGAATCTCAGGGGGGAGGGCCGGGGCTTCCACAGAGAAGGCTCTTCACCTAGGTCCCGCCAGATGACATTGTTTAGTTGACGGGACCAGAAGGCCAACCTGTGGGACCTAATTGGCCACTGGGATTCTTGCGGCAGAAGGCAGTCCCAGAGGTATTCTGGTCCAAATAATGGTCTGGTAAAGGTTCCCCCACACATGCGTGCTCATCTTTGATTCTAAGCTGAAGAGCCAGCACTCTGAAAATATCTTCGTGGTCATGTGACTGACATGATTAAATACCAAAGGCGCATGGAGCACTGTTACCTTCCCTCCAAAGTGGTTCCTATTTTGCTACTTGCATTTTTTACGTGCTTTCAAACTGCTAGGTTGGCAGAAGCTGGGACAAACAATAGGAGCTCATTCTGTTATGCGGCGCTAGAGATTCGAACCCCTGAACTGCCAACCTTCTGATTGATAAGCTCAGTGTCTTAGCCACTCAGCCACCACATCCCTTAGTGGACACTAGATGGCACCAATTGTTCCGGTGATGGGCTCCTATGGGTATGGTCAGGTAAGCAGAAGCGGCAGAAAAATTTTGAACCTTTTTTTCCCTTCTGGACTCTGGGTATGTTTTTCCTATCCCAGTAAAAGAGGTTGAATGTGTATATTTTAGAAGAGCTTTGCGTGCGTGCATGCGTGCATGAGTGTGTGCGTGTGTGTGTACATACACATACAGTTTATATTAGGGGTAGGCTGCTAGCCGGAATGCTAAATTGGGCTTGCCATCGTGGCTCATGAGTGCTTGCGGGGCCAGCACGATTTTGCTTCTGCACAGAGCCGCAGGTGAGCCCAGGTTTCGATGAGATTTTTTTGCTTCCGCATGGGCCAAAACACAGGCACACCTGTGGCTCCATGTGTGATTTTGCTATCGCCACAGGTGCAGAAGCAAAATTGTGCTGGCCCTGGAGGCACTTATGAGCCGTGGCGGCGAGCCCAATTTAGCGTTCCAGCTGGAGGCCACCCCTGGTTTATATAGTAGATATATACATAGAATTAAATAGTATATTTTGGATGTTCAGTAATAGTAAAGAGATAGGGAAGATTGGGAGATTGAGGCAAGCAGAGGCCAGGCACCCTAACCCTAACCCAACCCCTTGATGTGAGTGACGTCAAGTTGGCCACCTTTAAGCCAGTCACGTGAGCTTTAAACCATCCCTGGTCACATGATAATCAAGTCATTCCCACCTGGTCACATGGTTGGCAAGCCACACCCACAAAATAAGCCACACCCACAGTGTGGTATTAAAAAAAATTGCAGCCCTTCACTGACAGTTAAAGTTTCTGCTATCTAATGAGAATATGATTTTTAGCCTAGATATGACATATTACACACTTTGGGGAGTAATCTATCTGTTAGATGTGTATCTCAGCATATTTCAAGGAAATCTCTTTGTTCAAGAAACTACAGTATTAAAGCTAAAAATAATGTACCGTATTTAAGTAATTTCAAGCCTTTTTTATGATATCATAGATTATCACTTTTTATTTTGTTAAACTAATTTATTTGGACTTTGCTTACTGATAGAGTTTTTATAGTCTTGCTTTTGTTTCAATTTATAAGTTTTTCCCCCTCCCCACTTCCTAAATTTTGCATCTGTTTCAAAAATTTCACCATTTATGCTCTAAGTCTTGGGTATCCAGTTGTATTAACTGTGTACATGGTTTCATACAGGTCTAGCATTTGAGCGGGAGAATGCTCAAATGCTATTGGTTGATGCATCAAAAAGTTCCCTATAAAAGGGTTAACCAATTGCTGGTATGCAGAGAAGTTGCCAAATAAAGAAGTTCCTTTTGAAGTATGTCATTATTCCCACAACACAACATATATGTAGCCCTTCTTCTTTCATATTTTATAATGTATTGCCCACATCTCTTTCTGCCTTCTGCCGCACGAATCCCAGTGACCGGTTTGGTCCCACAAAATTGGCCTTCTCCAGGTGCGGTCGACTAAGCAATGCTGTCTGGTGGGACCAAGGGGAAGTGCCTTCTTTGTGGCAGCCCCAACCCTCTGGAATCAACTCCAGAGATTAGAACTGCCCTCACCCTCCTTGCCTTTCGCAAGCTCCTAAAAACCCACCTATATTGCCAGGCTTGGGGAAGTTGATATTCTCCATAGCTACTATGATTTATGTATGGTTTGCTTGGGTAATGTGATTAACTTTAAGATAAGGGTTTTAATCTGTTTTTTAAATATTGGATTTGTACATTGTGTATTGTGTTGTGAGCCGCCCCAAATCTTTGGAGAGGGGCGGCATACAAATCTAATAAATTATTATTATTATTAAATTATTACTGTTATCTCCTTCATACGCAATCATAATTTTGATGGATATATTGTAAAGAGCTTATTCTGTCATTTAAAGTCCCCTAATGCAAATATGAATGTATTGCAACATAGTTTTAGGAACAAAATCAGTCTACCTTACTTCTTTCTTTTCTACCTGCCTGGTTTGATGCATACCCTACTGTTTGGCTAGATTTATATCCCACCTTGGGGCGCGAGCTCAAGACAGTATACATATTCCCTCCTCCAATTTCTACTCATAACAACTTCATGGGATAATTTTGGCTGCAAGACTATGGCTGGCTCAAAATCAATCTGGCTGTTAGTACATTTGGCATCTCAGTCTTGCTGGTCCTAATCCAATGTCTTAACTGGTACATTTATAGTATATGTATGTTTGTTTTATTCACATATATTTTTAAATTAAAGTTGAGGCCGTGAACTCTCTGCAGTAACCTACCAGTCACTTTGTGAAATATTTAAGAAAAAATGTAAATATTTAGATGGGCATCAAGTGCCCTATAGAAATATAACTGTCAGCTGTTGTGGCCTAGAGGTGGAGCTCTTTGCCTCACAATCAGGAGGTTGTGAGTTCAGTCCTAGGTAGAGGCAGATGTAGAATCTCCTGCTTGGACTAGATGACCTACAAAATCCCTTCCAACTCTGTTAAAGCTAAACTTCTTACGTGCCAGTAAATCATGCCAAAGCCACATTCCTTCAAAGATAATCTGTTGGAAGCTGCACTACTTGTCTGCAAAACAAGCAGTTGTTAGATTCAGTAAAACTAAGTGTGAGACCCAGGTCTCTATTCTACTCAAATACTGCTTCGTTCCCTGGCACTCTCTTTCCACTTCCCACAATTGCAGCAGGCAGCAAGGGACAAATAACTCTGAGCACTGATGAGAGTTTTGAAATTAAGCCAGTAATCGCCTGAAATGAGCTAGTTTTGGGGAAATTCCCACCCCGCATGACACAATAGTATTTAAGATTGCCCAAAATATCAGTTTGTTTTGTTTTTAAGGAGACGCCATAAGGGATTGCTGCAAATAGTTTCATACTGTATAATCTTTGTTGGGTATCACAGTGATTTTCTGAAATTTCAGGCGGGGGGGGGTGGGGAGTCTGAACTAGAATAGTTTATTTATTTTATTTATTTATTATTTTATTTATTTATTTTGTCCAATACACAATGAGGGTTTTAGAGGATATACACATAGTAAAATACATGATGAAGGTTAGAGAGGAGATACTCATAGTAAAATATATCTAAGAAAGAATAGAAAAGAAGATATAGTAATAGAACATATCAATGAAAGAATAGAAGAAGAGATATAGGAATAGAAGAAAGGTATAGGAGATATAGGAGAGCTATAGGACAGGGGACGGAAGGCACTCTAGTGCACTTGTACTCGCCCCTTACTGACCTCTTAGGAATCTGGATAGGTCAACCGTAGATAATCTAAGGGTAAAGTGTTGCGGGTTTGGGGATGACACTTTGGAGTCTGGTAATGAGTTCCACGCTTTGACAACTCGGTTACTGAAGTCATATTTTTTACAGTCAAGTTTGGAGCGGTTAATATTAAGTTTAAATCTGTTATGTGCTCTTGTGTTGTTGTGGTTGAAGCTGAAGTAGTCGCCGACAGGCAGGACGTTGCAGCATATGATCTTCTGGGCAATACTTAGATCTTGTTTAAGACGTCTTAGTTCTAAACTTTCTAGGCTCAGGATTGAAAGTCTAGTCTCATAGGGTATTCTATTTCAAGTGGAGGAGTGAAGGGCTCTTCTGGTGAAGTATCTTTGGACATTTTCAAGGGTGTTAATGTCTGAAATGCGATATGGGTTCCAAACAGATGAGCTGTATTCGAGGATGGGTCTGGCAAAGGTTTTGTAAGCTCTGGTAAGTAGTGTGAGATTGCCAGAGCAGAAGCTACGTAGGATTAGGTTTACAACTCTTGAAGCCTTCTTGGCTAGTGATATTGCATTGAATTTAGCTGCAGTTCAGGAAGGCACTGGAACGGGGGCAAGGCTGTTTTCTAGTCTGTGCCAGCTTCTGATTATTATTAAAATGCATTGCATCAAATTCCATAGGTTGTTCTCTCAATGAATCCAGAGGTGGGCCCCACCCAGAAAGGCAGAAATGCATGCAGCTCCATTATTGCCGGCCGTGCATGTGCCGTGTACATACAACCAGTGCAATTCCAGTGAAAATCACATTTTTCCCCTGCTGCGCATGCAAGTGGCAGGGTGGGCAGATGGGCCGTGAGTGGTGGAGTTTGGAATAGGGGCAGGGATGGCGGCGGAAGTCACTTACCTCATTTTCGCAGATTTTCAGCCTTTTTTGCTTCTGAGCATGCACAGAAGCAAAAAAAAAGCCAAAGATAGGTGAAATCTTGCATTTGTGAGTGTCCTCCCACGAGGTTTGGCTTCTGTGCATAGGCAGGAAGCCGAATGTCACACTGGGAGCATGCGCGTGCGCCAGCTGCATTTCAGGAGCACAGGCAATGGTGGCCCATCACTGTATGGATCATATATAATAGATAAATGTCTTTTTCCATAACAGTCAACCAAAGGTTTGTAGGAATTTTATTAACGAACCTACAGGATGGGAGTCATAAACCCCAAACAAATCAAGATTCCAGCCCTCTGTATAATTGAAGCCTCAGTTTTTGCTAATTGTGACACATCTGTAAGCTACAGGATGTTGCATATCATGCAATATACATGATATATTGCATATCATGCAATATATTGTCTTGGCTTTTGTGTGTGTGTGTGTGTGTTTCTCCCCTTCCTCCAACCTCCCTTCTTTATTATATAACAGCTTTACATACTAAACTCAGAGGTTGGGGGCTTTTTCCCTTCATTTTGTGTCTGAGACAGTCTTTCTATCAGTCCACTTCCCTGTCTTGTCTTTCCTGGAATTTGCAGTGTTACCTTATACAGTTGACTTAGAATCAGTGGTGGAATTCAATTTTTTTTTACTACCAGTTCTGTGGACATGGCTTGTTGGGTGTGGTGTGGCTTGGTGGGCATGGCAGGGGAAGGACAGTGTAAAACCCCCATTCCCACCCCACTCCAGAGGAAGGATATTACAAAATACCCATTCCTACCCCACTCTGGAGCCAGCCAGAGGTGGTGTTTGCCAGTTCTCCGAACTACTCAAAATTTCCACTACCGTAAAGACCTGGCTTTTTCAACAGGCTTTGGGCCATTGACCTCAGGGGCATGACTAGTGAGGTCAGCCCATGAATGTATGGATGGCTGCAATTATTTTAAATTGGAATGTTTTTATACTGATTCATGTTTGTTTTTGTTATGAGCTGCCCTGAGTCCCTAGGGCAGTAATGGCAAAGCTTTTTTCCCTCAGGTACCGAAAAAGCATGGGTGTGTGCTATTGCACATATTTCAGTGCCTGGGGAGGGCAAAAACAGCTTTCCCTACCCTTCCAAATGCCCTCTGGAGGCCGAAAATGGCCTGTTTCCCAACTTCTGGTGGGCCCAATATGCTCGTGTTTCGCCCTCCCCAGGCTCCAAAGGCTTTCCTGGAGCCAGAGGAGGGGAAAATGCCCTCCCCTACCCCCTGGAGGCTCTCTGGAAGCCAAAAACACCCTCCCATAGCCTACGTGTGAGCCAAAAAAATCAGCTGGGCAATGGCTTGCATGCCAGCAGACATGGCTCCACGTGCCACCTGTGGCACCCATGCCATAGGTTCACCATCACTGCCCTAGGGAGTTGGGCAGCATAGAAATATAAATAGGTAAAAAACAAACAGTCTACGGAGAGGGGCGGCATACAAATCTAATAAATAAATAGATATTTATTTATTTTTAGATATACTTATACTTATAAATAAATAAATAAATAAACAACTAAATAATAGACAGACAGACAAACAAACAAATAAATACAGAATTATACATGTACCCACACATATTATATGATACAAAGAAACAACACAGCATACTTTGGATGTACTGTATACATATACGTGGCAAGAGAAAGAAATCTTGCAAGTTTACCCTATGGATGGCATAGGGAAAAAGCTGTTACAGAATCTGGAAGTCCTGCTACAAGTATTTAGAAACCTCCTCCCGGAGGGAAACAACACAAACAGACCATGAAGTGGCTGTGTGGGGTCTCTAACAATGCTATGTTGACCCGTGTATAGTATTTACGGAAAAGTCATCCTTGCTGTGAGGGAGATTAGCTTCTAACACAGAGTTCTGCTGGGAATCATGGAAAAAAAAGAGAATCGAGCCAATGCCACAGCTGAGTCGGGGCAGCAGATGGATCTTTCAGTTCTTTACTGCCCTGGCATTTGTGTTCCTACCACAAAGGCCTCTCTGAGCCAAACGTGGGTGGAGGCATGTTTTTAAAGATGAAGCTGTAATTAGTGCTGGATCATTGAAAACACGACAACTGAGAGGGTTTTTTTCCCCCCTTTTTGTGTTATGTTTCCAAATGCTCTCATTATACACGTTTTAAACCAGTTAATCCCCGTTCCCTTATTTGAAGCACATTGCGGGATTGAGCTTTTTTTTTTTCCCAGAAAAATCCAGTCTTCTGAAAAAATGCAGACAGGAAAACTAAGGAGCACAGAGGGAGGCTGTGATTTAGTAGCTACCTAGGCCAAACAAGACATTATAGTTAAATTCATCTACCCATTTAATACAGAGGTCTCCTTAATGGAAAATTATATCTACTGGAGCGGTTCATAATTAAGGGATTCAGAGCCGATTTGGAATGGAAATTTAACTTTTTACAAAACAGCTTGTTTCCCCCCCAAAATAGAGCTTGTATTTCCATTGGGAAAGAATGACGGCATACCAGTGAGGGTGAGGGGACATTACATATTCTCTATGGAATGGATTCTTCTTGCTTTGGAAATGGGTGTGGCTTATTTTGTGGGTGTGACTTGCCAGCCATGTGACCAGGTGTGAGTGGCTTGATGATCATGTGACTGGGGGGTGGCTTAAAAGTCATGTGACAGGCTTAAAGGTGGCCAACTTGACATCACTCACATCAAGGGTTTGGGATAGGGTGAGGGTGCCTGGCTTCTTCTCACTTCAAAGAGATACAATTTCCCTATCTATTTACTATTACTGAACACCCAAAATATACTATTTAATTCTATGTATATTTTCCATATATGTACATACATATTACACACAGGGACACAAAAATATACATTATCTACTATATAAACTGTATGTGTATGTACACACACACACGCACGCACGCATAGCTCTTCTAAAATTATGCACATTCAATCTTATTTACTGCTATAGGAAAAATATACCCAGTGCCCAGAAGGGGAAAAAATCAAAATCAAAATAAAATTTTTTCTACTGGTTCTGCATACCTGACCATACCCGTAGGAGCCCATCACTGCCTGCAACTCTGTTAATCTGTCCTCTTTTCCCCTCCCCTATTTTGTCACTGTCTTGATTATCTGTTAGAACAGTGGTTCTCAATCTGGGGGTCGGGACCCCTTTGGGGGTCAAATGACCATTTCACAGGAGTCGCCTGAGACCCCTGGAAAAGACAAATTTCTCCTGGAATTAGGAACTAAAGCTTTTATTCTGGCATCTTGGAACATATTTTTACAATCCGACCAATCAGGCATTTACAGTGGGAGCGTCTTTCTGACCTTCCTGCCAATCAGCTCAAAGCTCTGTTGGGAGAATTAGCACTAGACTTGGGGTTGGGGGTCACCACAACACGAGGAACTGTATTAAGGGGTCGCCGCCTTAGAAAGGTTGAGAACCACTGTGTTAGAATTTTAACCAGATTTGAAAAGAAAAATATAGAACATATAGTAATTTCATATATACTTCTGTTTACAGGAGAAATGATTAAACACATTATTGTCCAATTATAATATATGCAAATCTTTAAAGGAGGAGGTTGAGGGGGCCAAGCTGAGGGGCAAGCAGATCAAACAGAAGGTATTGTAAGGGTTTTTACTAGAAGCAGCTAAGTGCCGTGCTTGTAATAAAAGAGAAGCAAGTAGAGCTTAGCTTGCCAAAAGTCAGACCTGCCTCTCATGAAGGAGTTCAGAGGGAGAGCAATCTAAATGGGGCTCAGAGCTGCACTTCTAATCAATATGTTCCATGCTTTTGTTCTAGAACAATAGCACTAGAGCAAATACCATGCATTTAGATGTTTAAAGACTCTTGTTGCGAAGCATCTATTCAACTCCTAAAAGTTAACTGATTAGAAATACCAATTTACAGGATGGTAAAGTTTATTTCAATCTGATTGTCCTATGTTTTTCTTAAGCATGTTGGTGATAAAGCTAGTGGGTGAATCAGCTGGTCAAAGATCGATCCCAGATCCATCAGTGATAAAGTGAGACTAGCAAACACTATCATTCTTAGTATACATGCATGCTGATAAATTGTGCCACCTGGGACTGGTTCAAACAACCATTTTGTCTATCCACTGAACGTCTATGCCTTGAAAGAAGTCTATATTCAATGAAAAGTATGCAGCAGTTAGGTAACTACAGCTGTGATTGGACTCACTCCATAGAAAACAAGATTCTTCCTATAAAAGATTTATTTTCAAAATTGGAATAACCATTCAAACCATCCACAGAATTGTGAATTTTCTCTCCCTGCATCCTCATGTTAAAGTGTCCTTTCTATAGAAAATTTTATCTGCCTGCGTGAAGCTTAATTGGCCAATAGCAGATACATAGATGCATACCTTTAAAGCCCTACATGGCATTGGACCAGATTACCTCCGGAACCGCCTGCTACCGCACGAATCCCAGCGACCGATAAGGTCCCACAGAGTTGGCCTTCTCTGGGTCCCATTGACTAAACAATGTCGTTTGGCGGGCCCCAGGGGAAGAGCCTTCTCTGTGGTGGCCCCGGCCCTCTGGAACCAACTCCCCCCGGAGATTAGAAACTGCCCCCCCTCCCTGTCTTTCGTAAACTACTCAAGACTCACTTATAACGCCAGGCATGGGGGAGTTGAGATATTCCTTTCCCCTAGGCCATTACAAGTTATGCATGGTATGTTTGTGTGTATGTTTGGTTTTATAATAAGGGTTTTTGGTTGTTTTAGTATTGGATTGTCACATGCTATTTTTATCATTGTTGATAGCCGCCCCGAGTCTATGGAGAGGGGCGGCATACAAATCCAATAAATAATAATAATAATAATAATAATAATACATTCACCATCTTCTTCCTCATCTCTATGTAATAACATTAAAGATAAAATATTGAATGGATCAAATATTCCACGTCCATATAGCTTGTCATAGGAAAAGCAGCTTTAATAAAATGGAAAGAGAAAGGGGACGAAAGAGCAAAGTTTTTCTTCTCCTAATGACAATTATTTGTCATCTGCAAATTCTCCCTAGGGATAGGGCAGCACAGATCAAATCCCTTGTGGCTTGCACCAATAAACTCAGATGTGACTGAGATTAAAACTCCTATTTTAAGCCAAGAACTGGTCAATGCTGAGGGTTTTTTTAAATTTTCTTCATCATAAGAGAGTCTGTCCAGCTGGGGAAAAACGTGTATTGTTAAACCAATGATCTATAGCAATTGGGGTTTCTTGGCTCTGGTAGTACAATTTGTACTTTAATGTAATTCTGTGCTAATAACATAATGTACTTTTTTTAAAAAATCAAGTGGGCACAGTGTGTTATTAAAAGTCTGTTAGTAAAAGTCCCTGTGTACTATGGAGAAGCCAGTTTCAGATATCAGGGTTTAGATGTTTGGTTTTGGTACCAAGGACAGCACTGCCTGTTTTCTGGTAACATTTAAATATGTCAAGGTTCAGGAGGGAAGTGTTTTTAATAGGAAAGTGAACATAAGAACAAGGGGGCACAATCTGAGGTTAGTTGGGGAAAATATCAGGAGCAAATGAGAAAATATTATTTTACTGAAAGTGTAGTAGATGCTTGGAACAAACTTCCATCAGACGTGGTTGGTAAATCCACAGTAACTGAATTTAAACATACCTGGGATAAACCTATATCCATCCTAAGATAGTATACAGGGCAGACTAGATGGACCGTGAGGTCTTTTTCTGCTGTCAATTTTCTATGTTTCTATAGTAGGCATCTTCAGATTTTTTTCAACTGAAAATGTATGAAAAGGCGATTTCAATAAGCACACATGCAAATACAGAAAAAAAAATGGTGCCCATCTGGATAAAATGACTTTCCTATAATAAGGACGACAGTTTTATTCATGAAGTAAGGCATACTTGTAATCAAATTCCTATAACAGATTATAAATTATTAGAGTTGGAAGGGATCTTGTAGGTCATCTAATTCAATCCCCCCACCACTCTAGAGGGTGTCCTGTAACTGTCATCATCCCCAATTAGCATATTCCCCCAATAAAAGGAGGTGCACAGCTCAATAGTATGTCATTTCACCCGGAGAGAAATGTGTCCAAGTTTTCTTTCTAGGATTCGCGTTTGTGAGTGACCCCACCATGGCTGGGGTTGCTCTAAGTCCCTCTGAAGACATCGTTCCCTTCAGGGACTTAGCAGCACCCTCAGTGTCCCTACACCATTTTGGACAAATGACAGTCCAATCTCTTTTTGAAAGTCTCAAGTGTTGGAACTCTCACAAGCTCCACAGGCAAGCTGTCCCACTGATTGATTGCCATAAAGACGATCCATCAGAAAGTTTGTCCTTATTTGCAGATTGAATCTCTCCTTGGTCAGCTTCCATCCATTATTCCCTGTCTGGCCTTTTGGTGCTTTGGAAAACAACCTGACCCCCTTCTCTCTGTGTCAGCCCCTCAAATATTAGAACACTGTCATCATGTCTTCCCTGGTCCTTCTCTTCACCAGACTAGCCATGCCCAGTTCCTGCAACTGTTCTTCGTTTGTTATAGTGTCCAGTCATTCAGGGCTCACCCTTCCTGGCCAGTAATTGACGCCTCTTTGTCCTCCTTCAATTTAATTTCTAAACAGCTTCATGTCTAACAATTCCCACTAACAAAATAAAATAAAATAGAGTTGATTGCTAGCATGTATATTTCAGCCACATCAGGATCCAAGCAGTTGGGTGTTGAGAAGTTGGAAGTTGGAATCAAGAGCAGCAAAATGCTATCAGATCTGCATCCAAATGGAATTTCAACATGGAATAACAGATCCTGATCACTGCAGGATATGCTAGGAAATAAATAATCATAACTATGAGCATCCTGTCACTGCACCATTTGTTCCCTTATTTGACATGTATCACACTCTGAAAGATGACCACTGTAAGATTATAATTTAACTTATATTTAGGAAATTCCGCACATCTCAATATACTGTATATCTGATCCTTTAAGCAATGTTATTTTCATTTTCACATTTAGACATAATTTTTTTCAAACCAACACTAATGGCATTTACGAATTTATTTGTTGAAACTATTTTTACATTGTACTTCAACTTAAGCATGATTCTAATGCAGTTGATTAAAAATAATAATTTGACAGTGCATATTCTCAACCTTGCAATCTATAAGATGAGATATAAGAATGAAGGAGAAAGGAGGAATTTGCTATGACAACATGTTTAGTTTACATGCCACGATGGACGGAAATATGTCTTGTGTCTTTGCAGTCTTAGCTAATCCACTCTGCTTCAGCCTTTTGATTGCATACACTTTCTGACTAGAGTCATCCAGAAATAAAATCTCTTAGCAGCAAAATAGCCAGAAAGAACAACAATGGGAGCTAAAACATCACAGAAAGCATGAATGATGGGACAAAAGAGGAAATAAGAAATACAAAGAAGATTATAAAGGGAATGGAAGAGTCTTGAGACACACCATTATGGTTAATAAATATAACTTAATTTTTTATGGCTATAGTCCATTTGCTGAGATGCATTCTTCAGCAAAAAGAGTATGATTACCTTCATAACTAAAAGAGGAATATTGAAAGGAAAAAATCAAAGGGAGCTGAAATGTAGGAAATCAGATAGCTAGTTACTGATCATTCATAGAGGATTTATTGAATGTGGCACAAACTTTTTTGCATTAATGAACTGTTTTATTCACCTGTAGTATGAATAAAAATCACTGGTCCCAATTTAATCCATGAGAAATACTGTTAAATGTTCTAATGAAGTCAGATTTACCTATTTTACAATGCAATATGTTTTTGTCATTCCTTTGTTCAAAGATAGCAATTGAGCTCTGCAACAACTCTTGTACAATATTAACAAGTGGAAGCATTAGCTGTTTTGCTTTTTTTCATGAAAGATGTTTATTAGATTGCAAGTTGGTATAAGACTACGCTAATCAGAAAAGAAAGTCATTTATCTTCATTCATTCATTTATCTTTATTCATTGAGAAGATACTTTAGAATGAAATCATTTGGGTATTTAGTGGAAAGAGATAGATGAATGTGTACTTCCAAGAGATAAGAACATCATTGTATTAGTCATTCTGCAGTCAGAAACATGCCCTCCAATGGGTCTTGGAGATACACTGCATGTCACCTTATGATAGATTCATAAGCCTTTGAAAAAGCATGGCAGTGCAATTCCACACTCTGAGCTGTACCAAGCCATCTGGGAAAATAAATAAAAGCCAGCGGGTGGGAAAAAAGCATTAGCCCTTTTCCCTCTTCTTTTCTTTGGTCTAGAAACAACCAACATGATGTTACTACACTTAGAACTTTCCCACTCTTTAAAGCCATGCTAAATTTTATCGCTCATGATGTCTTCTTTTGAAAATCTTATGAGTGCAGGATCTTATCTGTTTTGATGACTCAGGCCAAAAAAATAACCCACCAGCCTTTAGAACAGATTTCCACTTTGGCTTCAGTTCTCCTTTTGGATCCAGAAAATTAAGCTTTACTTTTGATACTGGTGAGCCACTCTTAGTGCAGCATCACTCCAAAACCACAGATAGTTTGACAAAGAAGTCTCAAAAGCTTTATTTATAACTGTAGGTAGCTGAGATTTCCTTACCACCTGTAAGTCAACGAAGCAGTGGAAGTGATGTGCCGGTGCCTGGAGGATGTTGGGGTCTGGATGGGTGTCAACAGACTCAAACTCAACCCGGATAAGATGGACTGGCTGTGGGTCCTGCCTCCCAGGGACAATTCCATCTGTCCGTCCATAACCCTGGGGGGGGGGAATTATTGATCCCCTCATAGAGGGTCCGCAACTTGGGCGTCCTCCTCGATCCACAGCTCACACTAGAGAAACATCTTTCAGCTGTGGCGAGGGGGGCGTTTGCCCAGGTTCGCCTGGTGCATCAGTTACGGCCCTATCTGGACCGGGACTCACTGCTCACAGTCACTCATGCCCTCATCACATCGAGGTTCGACTACTGTAATGCTCTCTACATGGGGCTACCTTTGAAAAGTGTTCAGAAACTTCAGATCGTGAAGAATGTAGCTGCGAGAGCAATCATGGGCTTTCCAAGATATGCCCATGTCACACCAACACTCCGCAGTCTGCATTGGTTGCCGATCAATTTCCGGGCACAATTCAAAGTGTTGGTTATGACCTATAAAGCCCTTCATGGCATCGGACCAGAATACCTCCGGGACCGCCTTCTGCCGCATGAATCCCAGCGACCGGTTAGGTCCCACAGAGTGGGCCTTCTCCGGGTCCCATCAACTAAACAATGTCGGTTGGCGGGCCCCAGGGGAAAAGCCTTCTCTGTGGCAGCCCCGACTCTCTGGAACCAACTCCCCCCAGACATTAGAACTGCCCCTATTCTCCCTGACTTCTGTAAACTCCTTAAAACCCACCTTTGTCGTCAGGCATGGGGGAACTGAAACACCTCCCCCGGCCATGTACAATTTATGCATGGCATGTTTGTGTGTGTGTTTGTTAGAAAAATGGGGTTCTTTTTAAATATTTTAAATTTATTTGGATTTGTTATGAATTGTTGTATCTTACTGTGAGCCGCCCCGAGTCTGCGGAGAGGGGCGGCATACAAATCTAAATAATAAAATAAATAAATAAATAAATTGCTATATGGAGACTAATTTTCTCAAAGTCTTTCTGCTGTTCTCATCCTATTCTAAAATTTCCAAATGACATTTTTAACAAGTCTGGCTCAAACAATTTGTCCTGCAGACATCAGTGTGTATGTGAGACAGAGAGAGAGAGAGTGAGTGAGAGAAAGAGAGAGGGGGGAGGGATAGAGAGGGAGAGAGAGAACGCCCATAGATGTGCACATGCTTACACACACATACATACAAACATACACACTGTCCTTGTTTGACAGTAAATTTTAGGAGGGCGAGTGATTTATATGTCTAATTGGGTTTTTTATTTGCATTTTAAATCACACTCTTCTGCTAAACTAATGGACCCCCTATTTATAGATGACTCCAACATAAAGTGACTGCTAATTACTACAATTAATATAGCGTTAAAGGCTTGCCAGCCAACTCCACTGCAACTTGTATCGCCTACTCATTTTCAATTAAGGCACATTGACAAGTAAAATACGTGGTTATTAAGAGTAGAACTCTGTTGTGTAATTACATTTTGCTAAGGTCATTAATCTGCTGCAATACCAAATTTCTCACCAAATATAGTAGGGGGATTTGGGGGCAAGGCAACTGACCATGACAGTGCTTGCAATGATTGGAGAAGGGGGGAGTTGAGCCAGAACTATCACTAAAACAAAACATTATATCCCGCCTTCCCCCTACAAGTAGGGCTATGCATTACCCACTTTTTTCCTGCACCCTTGTAATGCTACCTGGTGAGCTGTTGTTAGGCACATAACATGCAGCCACTGAATTGTTAGTAAAGCTGCTGACATAGAACGTGGGAGGCAGAGATAGAAACGCTAATGCTTTATTTCCCCCCATGTCATTTTCACCCAGCCCAGCTGCTTTTCTCTATAGTTCTATAAATAGGTCTGGCTGAAAATATTTTGTTTCGTGAGGCAGAACAACAGGCACTATTGTACTATCACGTATTCAAGCTAAGATCGGGGTGAAATTCAAAAAAAATTCCCTATCGGTTCTGTGGACATGGCTTGGTGGGCGTGACAGGAGAAGGATATGGCAAATTCTCCATTCCTATCCCACTCTGAATCCAGCCAGAGGTAGTGTTTTGCCAGTTCTCCAAACTACTCAAAATTTCTGCTACTGGTTCTTCAGAATCTGCCAGAACCTGCTGAATTTCACTCCTGGCTAGGATGCATTTGCTGGTACGAGATGAACTTTTCCCAGTAAGATGACTCAGCACAACGAGATATCATTGGTTATTTTATTACAGGCATCCACACAATAATTCACTGTTATGATGCGATTCTTCTGCAGTGTAATCTTTCCCAGTGTGCAGGTAAAAAGAGGTTGAACCGTCCGTGGCTCTACATGTTGCTTCTACATGCTGGCTTACTTAATGAAGAACAAAGAACCCGCTGTAATGCTCTCTCCAATCACCCCTCATCCCGGGTCAGAGCCAATAGGAATACACAGATGTGGTCACATGTAAAACTATATTACCCAGAGTGCAATTTCACTACATTTCCCATAATGCAATGTCTTAATACAATCTAACTATTTCTGTCTGTAGTGACAGCACAGTGCATCATACTAATAGCCACCCAGGTTATTTTGGAACACAAGACAAAGTGCTACCATGTGTCCTGCCTGGCTGTAAAAGAGTAATGATTTGTTGCTGGCTATTTTGTGGTAGCAAGCTATGAATGAAAACCCATAGAGCTGAAGGACAGTGGACTAAGTGTAGTCACTGCCAATTATAAGCAATGCACTGAGTCAGGTAACTGGTACATTGAGCTCAATATATTCTACACATTATAATCTTGGAATTTCTGGCATGGAATTTTCTTTTCTTTTGCTGTAATATTAATTACAGCAATATATAAATATTCAGGATTGAATTTGGGGCCTTTTGTATTTATTTATTTATTTATTTATTTACTTACTTACTTACTTATTTATTTATTTACTTATTAATTTACTTATTTATTTATTGGATTTATACAGTGGTACCTCGAGATACGAGTTTAATTCGTTCCGGACCTGGGCTCTTAAGTCGAGCAGCTCTTATCTCGAACGACTTTTCCCCATAGGAATTAATGTAAATAATTTTAATTGGTTCCAGCCCTCAAAAAACTCACAAAGTTAGTCTAAATTATGCAGAAAGACATGTTTTTAATGAAGAAATGTACATGTACATATAAATGAATAATGAAGTTTCTTTCACTTAACTTGTAAACTTTCTTAAACTTTTAAATTTACATATGTTCAACTTCTCTGCCACCCAATCCTGTAGGACAGAGGTCCCCAACCCTTTTTGCACCAGGGACCGGCTTTAAGCGATCAAGAGAGGAATGGGTGAATGAATGGACGGAGGGTGGGAAGGAAGGAAGGAAAGAGGGAAGGGACAGGAACAGAGGAAGGAAGCTAGGAAACTTATGAAAGGGGAGAGTAAGAGAGGAATGAGTGAAGGGAGGGAGGGAGGGAAGAAGGTGGGAAGGAGAAAGAAAAGAAGAAATAGAGGAAGGGAAGGTAAAAGAGAGAAAGAAAAAGAGCAAGAAAGAAAGCAAGAAAGAAAGAAAGAAAGAAAGAAAGAAAGAAAGGGGGAAGGGACAGGAACAGAGGAAGGAAGCAAGGAAACTTATGAAAGGGGAGAGTAAGAGAGGAATGAGTGAAGGGAGGGAGGGAGGGAAGAAGGTGGGAAGGAGAAAGAAAAGAAGAAATAGAGGAAGGGAAGGTAAAAGAGAGAAAGAAAAAGAGCAAGAAAGAAAGCTGCAAGCACCCCCCCGAGCCCCCCAGGCCGGCTGCAACCTTTTAAAACACGTGCACCGCTTCGCAGCTGTCTCCTGAAGCCGAACGCGGAAGTTAGCGTTTGGCTTCAGGAGACAGCTCCTTGGCGCTTGTATCTCGAATTTGGGCTTGTAAGTAGAACAAAAATATCTCTCCCCTCCCAGCTCTTATCTCGAGTTGCTCTTAAGTAGAGCAGCTCTTATGTCGGGGTTCCACTGTATACTAATTAATTGGATTTATATACTAATCTCTGAAACTGTATTCTTCCCTAGCCAATCAACAGTCATTCTTTCAAATGTCATTTTTGTATGATTGTTTGAGACCCAGATGTAACATTACCTCAAAATGCATGCCTAGAACTGAAATTCAAGATTTTTGGAGGGAGGAGGCTAATATTTAATATTAAAGAGCAGTATTTCTCTATTACATAAAGTACCAAAATACAGTAGGCCACCTGAAGATGGAGATCGGCTTACTACCAAGATAGATATTTCAATTCACAAACATGACATTTTAGAGTACATAGAATCCATTTACATATTCCACAGATTTTTTGATAAACCGTGTGTGTGTGTGTGATATATATAGCCTCCTCTGTTTATCTTGTAAATGTTGTAAGGCGGTCTTCATCATATCACCAACATTCTTCTCTGGAGATCTCTCTCTCTCTCTCACTCTCTCTCTGTCACACACACACAGTTACATATTTTTGCTGATAAATGAAAAGGAAGAAAGCCTGTTATAGATCTATTTCAACCTTGTTAGGTATCATTAGACAAACATCCCCTTACTGAGATTTGAACTTGTAGCCTTCTGCATGCAAGGTAGGATATTAACCTCTAAGCCATAAGCTCATCTCCAAATCAGCCTTTTACCAGGGAAGGGTTTATTTATTTATTTATTTATTTATTTATTTATTTATTTATTTATTATTTAGATTTGTATGCCGCCCCTCTCCACAGACTCGGGGCGGCTCACAACAAGATACAGCAATCATAACAAATCCAAATAATTTAAACTATTTAAGAAGATTTAAAAAGAACCCCATTTACTAACAAACACACACACAAACATACCATGTATAAATTGAACATGCCCGGGGGAGGTGTTTCAATTCCCCCATGCCTGACGGCAGAGGTGGGTTTTAAGGAGTTTACGGAAGTCAGGGAGAGTAGGGGCAGTTCTAATCTCCGGGGGGAGTTGGTTCCAGAGAGTCGGGGCCGCCACAGAGAAGGCTCTTCCCCTGGGGCCCGCCAACTGACATTGTTTAGTTGACGGGACCCGGAGAAGGCCCACTCTGTGGGACCTAATCGGTCGCTGGGATTCGTGCGGCAGAAAGCGGTCTCGGAGATATTCTGGTCCAGTGCCATGAAGGGCTTTAAATGTCATAACCAACACTTTGAATTGTGACCGGAAATTGATCGGCAGTCAATGCAGACTGCGGAGTGATGGTGAAACATGGGCATACCTAGGTAAGCCCATGACTGCTCTCGCAGCTGCATTCTGCACGATATGAAGTTTCCGAACACTTTTCAAAGGTAGCCCCATGTAGAGAGCATTACAGTAGTCGAACCTCGAGGTGATGAGGGCATGAGTGACTGTGAGCAATGAGTCCCGGTCCAAATAGGGCCGCAACTGGTGCACCAGGCGAACCTGGGCAAACGCCCCCCTCGCCACAGCTGAAAGATGGTTCTCTGATGTGAGCTGTGGATCGAGGAGGACGCCCAAGTTGCGGACCCTCTCCGAGGGGGTCAATGACTCCCCCCCCAGGGATTGTCCTTGGGGGGCAAAACCCACAGCCACTCTGTCTTATCCGGGTTGAGTTTGAGTCTGTTGACACCCATCCAGGCCCCAACAGCCTCCAGACACCGGCACATCACTTCCACTGCTTTGTTGACTGGACATGGGGTGGAGATGTAAAGTTGGGTATCATCAGCGTACTGATGATACCTCACCCCATGCCCTTGGATGATCTCACCCAGCGGTTTCATGTAGATATTAAATAGCAGGGGGGAGAGGACCGACCCCTAAGGCACCCCACAAGGGAGAAACCTCGGAGTCGACCTCTGACCCCCCACTAACACCGACTGCGACCGACCGGAGAGGTAGGAGGAGAACCACTGAAGAACAGTGCCTCCCACCCCCAACCCCTCCAGCCGGTGCAGAAGGATACCATGGTCGATGGTATCGAAAGCCGCTGAGAGGTCAAGGAGCACCAGGACAGAGGATAAACCCCTGTCCCGGGCCCGCCAGAGATCATCCATCAACGCGACCAAAGCAGTTTCTGTGCTGTAACCAGGTCTGAAACCCGACTGCTGGGGACCTAGATAATCGGCTTCTTCCAAGAACCGTTGGAGCTGGAGTGCCACCACCTTCTCAACAACCTTCCCCATAAAGGGAAGGTTGGAGACTGGACGATAGTTATTAAGTACGGCTGGGTCCAGGGAAGGCTTCTTGAGGAGGGGGCGCACGAGCGCCTCTTTATAGAGTGTTGGAAAAACTCCCCTCCCCAAGGAAGCGTTGGTAATCTCCTGGACCCAGGTTATATGGTTGGGGTTTTTTTTGTCGAAATAAGCCTGGTATTCCCAAATATGGGAGGAAGCAACATTTGCTTTCCTTTTGCCTCTCGGTCCCATGCAGGAGCCATTTACAAGGCAGATTTTTTTTTTTTATAATCCACAAACTTTAATTTACATGATTACAATTTTTTGCTGATAAGTTAAATGGAAGGGAGCCTGTTATAGTTCTATTTCAACCTTGTTAGGTATCATCAGACAGACATACCCTGGGATTTGAACTTGTAGAAATGGCCCCTGCATGGGGCTGAGAGGCAAAAGGAAAGCAAACGTTGCTTCCTCCCATATTTGGGAATACCAGGGTTATTTCGACAGAAAAACAACCATATATAGAATGCTGATCATGTGATGAAGAAGGCCTTACAATGTTTACAAGAGAAACAGGGGAAGCTGCAAATTACCATGCAGAATGAAAATTAGCTTTTATACTTTTAATTTATAGTTTCCCAGATGCCTAAACTCCCAGAATTATGGATACGGATGTTGCATGCACAACTGCCACCTGCTTCCTACTATGTGAATTTTCTACTATTGTGCATTATCAACTGATATTTTGCAGAAAAAGAAGTATCCAGGTGCAAGAAAATAGTTTAGACAGGAGCAGCAAGGAAGAGAAACTCAAAGAAAAGGTGCTTGTAAAAGTAGCCCCTCCAATTCTTCCCCCCAAAAAACCCCTCCCCTTAAGTTTTGAATAGCTGAAAAGCAATGAATCTAAATTGCCTTGAGCTGCTGTTAGTGAAATGGTGTGTGAAATATCACAACATTACAGCACAAGTGGTGACAAGGTGTAGTGCTGTGTCTATAATGAAGACAGACATGAGTCTTTAACATGTTCCAATTGACACTTTGACTCTCTTGGATTTAACAGGTGAGGTGGCATTAGGAATCTAGTATTCACCATGGTCAATTCTCAAGCCCAGATCAGCATTCTGCCTTCTAGCTGAGAGATGAGTATCGTTTAAACCAATAGGAAAATTTTATAGTGCAAGCATCTGTTATAGCATATCCAGAGGAGAAAAGCTTAAAAGTTTCTATTTTTTAAAGTCACATATGACTATGCACCGTTTTTTCTACCCTTACGCACTATGAAATAAAATTATTTTTTCTATGTTTGCTATTGCGGGACCGCTTTCTGCCACATGAGTCCCAGTGATTGGTTAGGTCCCAAAGCAGTCGGTCTTCTCCACATCCCATCAACTACACCAATGTTACACCAACACTCCGCAGGCTGCATTGGTTGCCGATCAGTTTCCGGTCACAATTCAAAGTGTTGGTTATGACCTATAAAGCCCTTCATGGCATCGGACCAGAATATCTCCGAGACCACCTTCTGCCGCACGAATTCCAGCGACCAGTTAGGTCTCACAGAGTTGGCCTTCTCCGGGTCCCGTCAACTAAATAATGTTGTTTGGCAGGACCCAAGGGAAGAACCTTCTCTGTGGCAGCCCCGACCCTTTGGAACCAACTCCCCCCAGATATCAGAGTTGCCCCCACCCTCCTAGCCTTTCGTAAGGTCCTTAAAACCCACCTCTGTTGTCAGGCATGGGGGAATTGATACTTTCCCTTCCCCCTAGGCTTATAAAATTTATGCATGGTATGTCTGTAGGTATGATTGGTTTCTTAAATTAGGGTTTTTAAATTAACTTAAATTATTGGATTTGTTTATATTGTTTTATTGTTGTTGTTAGCCGACCCAAGTCTATGGAGAGGGGTGGCATACAAATCTGATAAATAAATAAATAAATGAATAAATGAATAAACTAGACAATGTCGCTTGGCAGGACCTAGGGCAAGAGCCTTCTCTATGGGGGGCCCAGCCCTCTGGAATCAGCTCCCCCTAGAGATTTATACTGCCCCCACCCTCCTCGCCTTCCACAAGAGTCTTAACACTCACCTGTGTCACCAGGCTTGGGGCTATTACACTCTAGCTCTCTGGCCAATGAATGTCACACATGGTTGCTGTTTGAGGGGGTACGGTTGGTTTTTAATAAAAATGGGGATTTTAGATTAGTATATTAGTTTTAAATTAATTGGATTTAGGTTACTATATTGTATTGTATTGTATTTGCCAGACCCATACAAATACAAATGTATTGTATTGTATTTGCCAGACCCATACAAATATGGCAAATACAATACAATACTATATTGTATTGTATTGTATTTGCCAGACCCATCCTAGACTACTGCTCATCTGTCTGGAACCCATACCACATCTCAGACATCAACACCCTTGAAAATGTCCAAAGATATTTCACCAGAAGAGCCCTTCACTCCTCCACTCGAAACAGAATATCCTATGAAAGTAGACTAACAATCCTAGGCCTAGAAAGCCTAGAACTACGACGCCTAAAACACAATCTGAGTATTGCCCACAAGATCATATGCTGCAATGTCTTACCAGTCAATGACTACTTCAGCTTCAACCGCAATAACACAAGAGCACGCAACAGATTCAAACTTAATACAAACTGCGCCAAACTTGACTTAAAAAAAATGATTTCAACAATCGAGTTATCGAAGCTTGGAACTCACTACCAGACTCAATTGTGTCAACCCCTAAGCCCCAACACTTCTCCTTTAGACTCTCCACGATTGACCTCTCCAGGTTCCTAAGAGGCCAGTAAGGGGCGTACATAAGTGCACTGGTGTGCCTTTCGTCCTCTGTCCAATTGTCTTTCCTTTCTTTCACCTATCTTATATATTCTCTTCCTTTAATATATCCTCTCCTCTAAGTTCACCTTCACCCTCTTTTATATTATCACATGTCTATTTTCTTCCTATGTATTTATGTATTGGACAAATGAATAAATAAATAAAAATAAATAAATTGTTTTCTTTTATATTTTGTAAGCCTCCCCAAGTCCTCGGACAGGGGCGGCATATAAATCCAGTCAATCAATCAATCAGTCAATCAGTCAGTCAATAAATAAATAAAGTTACATATCAAGGCATTGAATACGGAAAGAATACAAAAGAATTAAGATATCTGATCATCAGAGCTTTAATGGTTGAACCAGAGCTGAAATGTAGTTATGACATTGGTGGGAAACAAAAGACATGTTTCTACTATGGAGTGACCCAAACTTTCTCATTCTTTGGCAGTAAATTTGGGAGAAGACAATTTATCTGATTTTTTTTAACAAAAAGGAGAAATGATAGTATATTTTTCTCCCACAGGTAGAAGGCCATTTCAAATGGGGGAAATAGCAATCCTAGTGCACAAATCCAACGGGGCAAGGTCATCGGTGAGGTCTTAGTTTGACATCTAATTGATGCATAGAAAGCCAGTGAAGCTGCACATCACTAAAGAGATGATTGCAGAAAGAAAACCAGGACTTTCTCACACACAACGTGGCCATTCCATAAATAAATAAGTGCAAGAAGTTCACCCGTGAAAATGCAACTGATATTTTCCCATTCTTTAATTTTTAAGCACATTTTCTTTCAGCAACAAGAAACTGACAATTCCTATACATCTGTGCAGTTTTCTTTCCAATACTATGCAAGAGATAAAAGCAGCACTGTAGTGTTATTCCATGCTATGTCTGGACTATTGTGCATTTCCTACAGTCCTAACTCTTCCTGTGCAGTGATGTGATAAATGATATTGTTGTACTTTCCCTTCATACCTTTATTTCATTTTAATTACTGTTAACTTTTCCACCACTTCCTATTATATGACATCACTTATCATTAACTTTTCAATTATTTTAACTGGCCAGTAATTCCTGTAGTTTTTTAAACAGGAAAAAAATGATATGCAAAAATAAATTCAATATTGTCAAAAGTAGTTGTGCACTGAGTATGTAACTAGGGTAAGCTTAAAAAATAATTGCAGAAAGCAACTGCAGAAAAAACAATTTCTGCCAACCTGCTTTACATTGAGGATCTGTATACTGCACGAGTCAAAAGTGGGGCTGTGAAAATATTTACTGACTCCTCACATCCTGGACATAAACTATTTAAACTCCTACCTTCAAAACATCGCTACAGAGCACTGCATATCAAGACAATTAGACGCAAAAAGAACAGTTTTTCCCCGAATGCCATCATTCTGTTAAACAAATAATTCCCTCAACACTGTCAAACTATTTACTAAGTCTTCACTACTACTACTACTATTACTACTAGTTTTTTCTCATCATTCCTATTACCCATTTCCTCCCACTTAGGACTGTATGACTGTAACTTGTTGCTTGTATCCTATGATTTTTATTAATATTGATTGTTTCTTCATTGCTTATTTGACCCCTATGATAATCATTAAGTACTACATGATTCTTGACAAATCTATATTTTCTTTTCCGTACACTGAGAGCATATGTACCAAAACAAATTCCTTGTGTGTCCAATCACACTTGGCCAATAAAATAATTCTATTCTATTCTTTTTTAAAACAATATTTTTATTGAAAAATATATACATTAAAAACACAACATATAAATACTTAAAGATACACAATTATTCACACACACACAAAATAAAAGATATTCAATTAAATTATTCTCCACAGTCATTTTTATGGCAATTACAGACGGCGATACTGAAAAAAGAGTTAGTTCTGGTTATTTAATTTATATACATGTTTGTTCTGCTTTTAACTGCCTTAAATAAATCCATATTTCAATATCTCAGTTAATACAAATCAAATGGTTCATTGTTGATCTTTAAAAGTTTATTATTTGAGTAACTTTATCCTTCTTATTTTTATATCTAATTCATAATTATATACTAATTTTGTTATTTCCTTTTTTCTAACTATTCATAAAATGTATTCCAAGTTTTATAATATTCTGAATCTTCTTTGTTATTTAATTTTAATGTCAACGTATCTGCTTCTGCACAATCCATAATTTTCTTTATTAATGTGTAATCATCTGGTAATTCATTTTGTTTCCAATATACTGGAATTCCAGTATTCCAATATCTCTTCTCTTCTCTTCTCTTCTCTTCTCTTCTCTTCTATTCTATTCTATTCTATTCTATTCTATTCTATTCTATTCTTCTTACCATTGGGCAACAAAGTCCCTCAGGAGGAAGAGACAAGAGAGGCAAGTGAGTGCACATTAGTTTTAGAGGCTGAAAAAGTCACTCAAATAGTTGCTGATTATGCATTCTGGGTGAGTGAACAAATATTTTCCCTTCAGCAAACAAAGACACTCGCCCACGCTCTTGGTAGATAGTTTCTAGGAAGAAATTGTCTCAGAAAGAAAACAGAAAACTTAAATTGACTTAGATAGAGGGCTTCTTAGGAAGAAGGGAGTAATAATTGATTGTCTGTTTGGAGGGTCTATGTCCTTAACTGATACAGAATGAGGAAAATCATTTCCTGATTACAAGGAACGTGCTCTGAGACTGCCTGATTATCTATTGTGTATGATAAAATGAGAGAACCAGTTTGGTGCAGTAATTAAGATACTAGGCTAGAAATCAGGAGACTAAGAATTTCACTTCCGCCTGAGGCATGAAGGCATTTGGGTGACTTGCACCAGTCATTTTCTTTCAGCCCTAGGAAGAAGGCAGTGACAAATTACTTTAAAAAAATATTGCAAAGAAAATTGCAGGGACAAGTAGAGGCAGCCATGCGGAGTCAACAATTTCTCAAAGGCACACATTCACACATACGCACACAAAATGATGAATTTACTTCCCCCCCCCCCTTGCTGATCAATGAAAGGCTGTTACAGTCTACATGAGTGCTGTTTCCCAGGGAGTGAGCAAATAGGAAGAACTAACAGGAATTTGGCAGCAAGGTTCTAACAAGAGAGTTTAGGCAGGACAGTCCCTGCCATATTTTCCCTCAAAGCCGAGGGTGAAAAGAAATAGAGGCAATGCTTTAAGAAAAATCTGAAGATAGTTGGGGGAAAGATCAAAGGCAACATGAGAAAATATTATTTTACTGAAAGAGTAGTAGATCCTTGGAACAAACTTCCAGCAGACGTGGTTGGTAAATCCACAGTAACCGAATTTAAACATGCCTGGGATAAACATATATCCATTGTAAGATAAAATACAGGAAATAGTAAAAGGGCAGACTAGATGGACCATGAGGTCTTTTTCTGCCGTCAGTCTTCTATGTTTCTATGTTTCTAAAAACCTGAGGATGGAGAGATATGATTTGGGAGTTATGGCCTGTATCAGTTGGGCATGCTTGTATTTTTGCTGGAATACAACCTGACATATCTTTCCAACATGTCCAAACATGTAGTATCTCCGGAACCGCCTGCTACCGCATGAATCCCAGCGACCGATAAGCTCCCACAGAGTTGGCCTTTTCCGGGTCCCGTTGACTAAACAATGTCGTTTGACGGGCCCCAGGAGAAGAGCCTTCTCTGTGGCGACCCTGGCCCTCTGGAATCAATTCCCCCAGAGATTAGAACTGCCCCCAGCCTCCTTGTCTTTCATAAATTACTCAAGACCCACTTATATCGCCAGCCATGGGGGAACTGAGACACTTTCCCCAGGCTTTTATATTTTATGTTTGGTATGTATGTGTTGTTTGGTTTTAAATGATGGGGTTTTATATGTTTTTTCTCTTTTAATATTAGATTTGTTCCACTGTAATATTGTTTTTTATTGTTGTGAGCCGCCCTGAGTCTTCGGAGAGGGGCGGCATGCAAATCTAATACATTATTATTATTATTATTATTATTATTATTATTATTATTATTATTATTTAGTGAAGAAAAAGTCAAAGATCTGGAGCAATGAATGACCACCCCACAAATTGTAAGATGGATCGAACAAAGGAGTTCAAATTATTACAAGAGTCAACAGATGATGCAATTCTGGATAAGGAAAGAAATACAAGTTCAGGTCCAATGGGTGACAATGCTACCTTGAAGAAATATAGTGATGTCCCGTACTCCTGGAATACATAAGCAGCTTTGAGGATCATTTTTTAGAAGAAACAGATTCTGAGTTCCAGGGGCAGGAGAAAAAAAAAACAGAAGTCACGAGAAACTGCAGAGGGAATGCAACTAGAAAAAGAAAAGAAAAAGTCACAAATGTCAATGACAATAATTAATTTATACCAATCAAATCCAATGGATTAAAAATGAATTGTCAGCAAGGAACACATATTAGCATTTCCAAATTTTAGAAGTTTCCTAACAGTTATATCTTACAGCAATAGCATTTAGATGTATATACTATTTTATAGTGCTTTTATAGCCCTCTCTAAGAGGTTTATAGAATCAGCGTATTGCTCCCAACAATCTGGATCCTCATTTTATCCACCCCGGAAGGAGGGAAGGCTAAGTCAACCCTAAGCTCGTGGTGAGATTTGACTGCTGAACTACAGCTAGCAGTTAGCTGAAGTAGCCTGCAATGCTGCACTCTAACCACTGCACCACCACTGCTCTTCTTTCTGGTATTTTGGGGTAGAGGACAGAGTTAAAATTGTACCCCAAGAACCATTGTGAGTTCTGAAGATCCAGCAAGGAAGCTTGAAAATCAGAGAGCATAGAACTAGAGAATACTTAAATATAGTAACTGACTTCAGAAATTATGCTGATAGAAGGGTTTGGTATCTGGGAGCGGTATTTGAATTATTTGAAGTCCTTGCATGTGACAAGTTATATTTCACAAGGACTGGTAAGAATTTATTTCACTAAAATATGCCAAAATTCATTAGAAGGGGGTTTAAACAGAACTCATTGGCATTTGGAGATTAAAATCATAATATAAGTCCTTCAGATAAAGATTTATGCATTATACAAGAAGTAGGAGTGTTGGTGTAACCTATTAAACCACTCACTGAAAAATCAGAAAGAACATTGGCTCATCAAGTTCATAGTCCTTGTTGTGTATACCCTAATATTCAGGGCACAGGAAATAAATAAAATGAGCTGAAACTCTTAACTTAGAAGGCATATATATTTTAATAGGGAAATCCTGTGATTAGAATACAGCAATTGAAGTACAAAGGCAGAATCAGGAAGGTGTTTAGATGTTTAATTCTCTGCTCTTGTTTAGAAATTCAAGTGAATGGCTTGGTCAGTCTGAACAATGCATCTGGGTATAATAACTAGAGTACCGAATAGATGCAACACTGTTATTGATGTCTACCATTTCTGATCCAACCAAGCAGAAAATGTAGTCGATCCTTTCCAGAAGCAAATTGCAAATCTTTCAAAGACAAGTAGTAGGAAGAGGTAATTTTAATTTTCTCATATCTGTTGAGGCACAGATGAGACTAAACATGGCCATTAAGGAAAATTCCTGGCTTGTATTGCAGTGTTTTTCTTTGCAGGATGAACACAGAACAGCTGATTGTGGTTCACAGGTCAGAGCAGCAGACTCCAACCTTTTGGGCACCAGGGACCATGAGTTCCAGGAAAAGAGGTTTTTCCGCAGACCAGAGGAGGGTATGGTTTCATGTCGGTCCTGCATTGCATCACATGGATGGGACTTCACTTGTTTGCAGGGACCAGTTTCTAGCATGCTGCAGACCTGTGCCAGTCCATGGACTAGGGACTCATTTTTCACAATGAAGTGGAAGTAAAAGTAATACTGGGGGGGAATGGAGATGTAATGCTGATGTTTATTTATTTATTTTATTTATTTTATTTGACTTCTATGCCGCCCAATCCTGAAGGACTCAGGGAGGCTTACAACAGTAAGTATAAAATTACAATAACAGCAACAATAAAAAGTAGTCAATAAAAAGGAACTAATATCTAAAATCCTAATTAAGGACAATTCAGCAGCATAGATACTAGTCATTCATACCAATTCAGACACATGGACAAGCTAGTGGTTGATTTAGGGCCCCTAGGCCTGCCGGCATAGCCAGGTCTTTAGCCAGGTCACAGCCAGCAGGATGGGGGCCGTATGGACCTTGGCGGGGGAGTGGATTCCATAAAGTCGGGGCAGCAACAGAGAAGGCTCTTCCCGGCGGCCCTGCCAACCTGCGTTGTTTAGCTGACAGGACCTGGACGAGGCCGACTCTGTGTGCTCTAATTGGTCTCTGGGAGGTATATGGTAGGAGATGGTCCCGTAAATAATCTGGTCCTGAGCCATATATGTTCTTGATAATAAGGAATAAGGAAAACTAAAACCGAGTACAGATGAATGTATGCTGTTATCTTTAAAAAAGTAAATTTTTATAAACATATAAACAAGGTAAGCAGAATTTCCTGGTAGGATAAATCCTGATAGGTGGAAAAAAGAAATTAGTTAGGAGATATTAGCCATCAAAAACAGAATAACTCAATTTAAATATTTTAACACATTTAAAAATTAAGCCTGCAAGAACAGGTAGTCCTCAACTTATGACCAGTGGTGGGCTGCCACTTACCTCACTACCCGGACAATCCTTGGTGACCTCTGAACGCATGTGCAGCAGCAAAAAATGCCAAAAATTGACAAAATCTCACGACTGCAAAATTTTGGCTATTTTCGCGGGTACCTTTGCTTCCACACATGAGCAAAGGAAAAAACCTGCCGATTTTCGCTGGAAATCGTTTGGCCGTGCCATTCCTGGGCCATTTCCTCTACCCAGACGTCAGGGGGAGGAGTTTATGACTGCTTATGGACATTCATTTAGTTATTCTTTGATTATGATGGCATTGCAAAAGTGACTTACAACGGGTCCTCACTTTTATGATCATTGCAACATTCCCAAGGTCACAGGATCAGTATTTGGGCATATGAGCCATGGTGATGCAGTGGTTAAAATTCAGTACTGCAGGCTACGTCTGCTGGCTACTGGCTGCCAGCAGTTCAGCAGTTTGATTCTCACCAGCTCAAGGTTGATTCAGCCTTCTATCTTTCTGAGATTGGTAAAATGAGTTGTTAACCTAATCCTACGTAGCTTCTGCTCTGGTAATCTCACGCTACTGAGCAGAGCATACAAAACTTTTGCCAGATCAATCCTTGAATACAGCTCATCTGTCTGGAACCCCACCACATAAGCACTCTAGAAAATGTCCAGAGATACTTTACCCGGAAGAGCCCTCCACTCGCAACAGAATACCCTACACAACTACAATCCTAGGTTTCGAAAGCTTAGAACTATGTCGCCTTAAAAAAGACCTAAGCATAGCCCATAAAATCACCTGCTACAATGTCCTTCCTGTCAATGACTACTTCAGCTTCAACCACAGCACACAAGCACATAACAGATACAAACTTAAAGTAAACTGCTCTAAACTCGACTGCACGAAAAACAAGTAATAGCCGAGTAGTTCTATGCATGGAACTCACTATCTGACTCTGTAGTTTCATCACCTAACCCCCAAACCATTAACCCTAGACTATCCACTTTTGACCTCTCCCGATTCCTAAGAGGTCAGTTAGGGGTGCGCATAAGTGCACCACCGTGCCTTCTGTCCCCTGTCCTAATTTTTCTATTTTGCTAGTATCATGTATATAAACATTGTTGTATCTTTGTATACAAATAAATATTGGAAGTTAAAAGATCCCAATCTTAACAATATTTTCTTCAGTTTACAAAACATTGTCTATCTTTCTGGACAACTGTATCACTATATTTTAAATTTAGGAAATGTTCTGAATATATATTGTAAGTTTTTTGTCAATTCTATTTGCATACTTTTGTTCTTCCAAAGTGGAAGAAACATATTAATTACCAAAGTGAGAGATGCCTGAATTCAATCTTCATGCATGTCACATCCTCTAACACAGTAATTCATCCCATAATGCCACTTATTTTGGTAATCTATTTATAAAGCTAATTTGTAGCAAGGGGAAAAAATTGCACATATCCAGGAATGAATTCTTTGCCCATTTGCCATCTTGGCATCAAATCCAGGGTTATCCAAGCTGGGAGGGGATGACGACTAGGCATCCAGGTACATTCTAAGAGTGTTATAAATTCATATTCCAAAAAGAATTAATTAATTATAGTTTCATAATTCTGAAAGCTGTTATTCTCAAATGATTTGAGTTTATGCTATAGTAGCCCAGAGTAAGGACATGAAGGTCAATACAAATCTGTTCATTTTACTGTCTGTGTTAATAGGGTAGTATTGCACGACAGCAAGGTTTTAAATTGATTTTCATTAAAAGCATCTATTAAAAATCATAACCATTTATGTTCACAGCATCTCCTAGCACAGTTTTTGCATGCTTCTTCCCCTAATTTATAAGCTATTAATGTAAATTGCCTAAGAAACTTTTTTTTAAAAAAAATGCAAATTACCCTAATTTCATTCTTTGAAATGTAAATTTCTCTGATGTTCCACTGTTTTACTGTTAGATTCATTTTTATGTTTTTTTAAAAAATGGAATGGAATCTGTTGGTTCTGACGCTAACATGTTCTCCAACTATAGAAAATAATAACAGAGTTGGAAGGGACCTTGGAGGTCTTCTAGTCAAACCCCTGGTTAGCCAGTAAACCATATCCCACTTCAGACAAATGATTATCCAACATCTTCTTAGAAACTTGCAGTGTTGGAGCATCCACAAGTTCTGGAGGCAAGCTCTTCCATGGATTAATTGTTCTAACTGTCAGGAAATTTCTCCTTAGTTCTAAGTTGCTTCTCTCCTTGATTAGGATCTACCCATTGCTTCTTGTTCTACCCTCAGGTGCTTTGGAGAATTGTTTGACTCCCTCTTCTTTGTGGCAATCTCTGAGATATTGAAACATTGTTGTCATGTCTCCTCTAGTCCTTCTTTTCAGTAGACATACCCACTTCCTGCAATCGTTCCTTATATGTTTTAGCCTCCAGTCCCCTAATCATCTTTGTTACTTTTCTCTGTACTCTTTCTAGAGTCTCAACATCCTTTTTACATCATGGCGACCAAAACTGAATGGAATATTCCAAGTGTGGGCTTACCAAGGCATTATTGGTAAGCCCACATGACCTTTAAAGCCCTACATGGCATGGGACCAGGTTACCTCCGGAACCGCCTGCTACCGCATGAATCCCAGCAACCGATAAGGTCCAACAGAGTTGGCCTTCTCCGGGTCCCATCGACTAAACAATGTCATTTGGCGGGCCCCAGGGGAAGAGCCTTCTCTGTGGCGGCTCCGGCCCTCTGGAACCAACTCCCCCCGGAGATCAGAACTGCTCCCACCCTCCCTGTCTTTCGTAAACTACTCAAGACTCATTTATGCCGCCAGGCATGGGGGAGTTAAGATATTCCTTCCCCCTAGGCCATTACAAGTTATGCATGGTATGTTTGTGTGTATGTTTGGTTTTATTATAAGGGTTTTTAGTTGTTTTATTAATTGGATTTCTACATGCTGCTTTTATCATTGTTGTTAGCGGAGTCTGCGGAGAGGGGCAGCATACAAATCCAATAAATGAATGAATGAATGAATGAATGAATGAATGAATGAATGAATGAATGAACAAACAAACAAACAAACAAATAAATAAATAAATAAATAAATTATAAGTGGTACTTTCAAATTCCAAGAAACCAACATGATTTATGAGGATGGTCCTTTGCAGACAGTGGCAACACTTGAAAGGTGAGAGTTTTTAAGCAAGATTGGCCTCTCCTGTCATTCCTTTTTTCTAGTGCTGTACAAATTGGTTTGTTGTAGAAATATGCACAGAATGGGAAATGCATTTTGTTTCCAGCTTAGAATTAAGCATACCACCTGGAATATTCGATCAGAACATTTTGTGTCTGGGGAAACAGCTTGTTGTGCATTCCATCAAAACAAAACTTGGTACGTGTTGAGTATTTTGGATGTAAGAAACAATTGGAACTTGGTTTAGCCCACAACCACAATTATGATCACAATTCTTGGATCTTTAGATGGGTTGACCACGTTTTTGTACCCTCTCTTCGTTATTCTACCTTACCTGTCACCAAGCAGATTCTTATTTTTGTTGCAACAAATTTATTCAGAGAAGTGCATGATTTCTCCCATAACACCTCTCTGGTTCTTTCATTATCACTATTCACTAGATATAATATGCAACTAACCTATGATTTTCTATTTTAATACACATTCACAACACTCTAGGTGATACCAATTCATGCTTTCTGACATACGTTTTAGCCTTTTCGTTCATAATTAAACTTTCATCTTCACCTCCATACATATATTCATCATATCCACAAGATCAGATCACCTTCATTCAGAGAACTATTACATCCTTTATCTCTCTCTTGGTTTCAAAAACACCACATTTCTTTCTTTCTTTTTGTTAGTTAATTCATAGCCTTTATCGTCTATTCCTCTTACTTTTAAAATGGTTATTCCCAAAGAGCCCAGTGATAATAACCTGCATTACTTGTCCGGCTTTAATCAATTAAGACTTTAGAATAATACATTTTAGTAAGAAAAAGAAAGTGCAAACTATACATCTTAGTCATGACTTAGTCATTGCCTGCAACAGTGAGAACAATACTTGCCAAGTTGAGCAAGTATTCAGGCTCATACTGTGGCTTACCTCGCTGTCAGTTTGCTTTCTGATGTGCCACATAAGCATAAGAACATGCACAGTGCTAAAAATCCAGCTTCTGTACATGAGCAGAAGCAAAAAATAAAATGGGAGTGTTTATGGTGCCACCAAGACAGCTATTTCAGGGTCGTGGAAAACCTGGGTCGCTGCCGGTTTCAGCAATCCAGGCCACCAAGTTACTACTGGTTCCATAGAACCAGTCCAAGCTGGGAGGAATCTACTTCTGGTTGGCATGTTTTAGTTTCTTTTTTTTCTTTTTCTTTTTATTTATTAAGAATGGGGGAGGGGGAGTACAAAAAGAGAAATAGGATGGGGATGGGGCAAACAATCTTTTTATACAGTAGCATATAAATATTGTTGTATATTCATTTCAAACATTTATCTATAGATAATTGTTTTATATTTACTATTCATATTTAGATAATCTTATATCTATAAAATATAGTAATTTAAGAGTAACATAGTGTTTTGCTATATGCATTGATAGATATTGTAGTAAAGATTGTAGATGAGGTAAGAAAGAAAAGAAAAAAAGAGGGGGTAGTACCTGCAAGTTAGCAGGAATATATATTGTGACGACTTAGTTTGGTTATGTTTGTTAATTTTGTGGGTAAGAGATATTTGTGAGTTATGATATTAGTAAATTGTTAGTAATTATCGGGTGGATTGAACTCAGACAGGAATTGTGTCGGTTTTGGTCAGAGTTTCTGTTGTGTATATCTTTCTTTTGATTTATGTTGAAAAATTTTGATTGGTTTTTATTTTATTGTTTTTTAAAGTTAGATAACTATCTGTACCATTTCTCCCAGGCCTTGTAGAACTCTGAATCGTTTTTGTTTTGTACTTCCATTGTTATTTTTGATAATTCAACGCATTCCATGATTTTACTAATAATGGTTAAATTTGGCATGTTTTAGTTTCAAGTAGAAGTATATTAAAGGTCTAAGCAAATCCCAGTTTTACCCCACGCATGTTCCCATTATGCCCCTGCTTAGTGACTGCCTCATTTAGTAGCCATTCACAGTTACAACAATGATGACAAAGTAAGTTTATGACCAATCCTCACACTCACTATCTTAGGAGGCCTGAAAAGCAAAGGAAAATCATAAACCAAGTCATGGTTTTACTTAGTCACCATTTCACTTAATGACTGAGTGGCCAGTCCCAATTGTGGTTGCTAAACAGACTACCTGTATTTTATGCAAGTTAGGTTCTCTAATGCAGGCTACAAACCAACATATACTTATTATTATACTACATTTCAGTACTTTTAAAAACAAATCCTTCAAAGTCAGAAGTGGGGGAGGAATCACAGTCCCAGCCACACCTAGATACTTTATGTATCATGTCCCACCCACCCTATATAAGTGCTTCACATCCTGTTATCCTTGGTTTCCCAAATAATGCTAAGAGCAGTCCATGGGGTCTCCTTTTCTAGAGAGTGCCAAGCAGATACTCACCGTTGCAACAGCTCTGCCTTTTTGTAGAATAGTCTGGTACTGAAATGAAAAAACTGTGAAACCCCAAAAACTCAATGATGATGGTGGTATTATCCATTTAGTCATGTCCAATTCTTGGAGATTCTTTAGGCCACATTTACCAATCTTGCACAACTTCTTTGAATTTTCCCATACTTTTTTCACAACCCAACGTTATAGCACTCAACATTTATGAAGATGTTAACAGAGATCCTGCTTCAAAATCATCCCTTGTGCCCATCCATTCTGAATACGGTGAGCATAAATTGGAGCCTATGGAAAAGAGAAAAAGGTTCTCCTTCTTCTAAGAAGTCTGTATACGATATATCAAGAGTTACAAGGAATGAGCTATGGAAGACTGACATGATTCATGCCTGAAAAGATTCATCTAATTTAGAACATGGAAAATAGAATATAAAATATTGGAGGTCTTCTAGTCCAACCCTAGTGTTTTTTACTGCTTCAATTGTTTTCCCGCTGTGAGAAAATGGAGAGAAAAGAGAAGAACATAAATGCAGCCATGTTCTTTTATATAACCATATTATATAACCAGATTGTATTTTATATCTTAATGAACTTCTGTAAACCTTTGTAATCTTGTATGCTTGCAGAAATGAATTTTTACCTGTCAGCTAAAATACATTTTGTGAAAAAACAGGATATATATTTGGGGGATTTTGGTTAAGGGGGAATTTTCAGAGGAAGTGTTTACTGGGAGAGATGTAAGAAAGAGCAAGTTGAGGAAGTGTGTAATGGCATCATGATGGGAGGGGTATTTTTCAGAGAAGTAAAGAGAAAAAACATTTTTGTCATATAAAAACTGGATGCTTGCATATGTAATTTTGCCTTCTTGAGTTGGAGAGTGTTTTCTTCACTTGTAGATCAAAATCTAATATAGCCTGCTGCTATTCATATGGACTCCTGTGGAATTTATTTATTTATTAGATTTGTATGCCGCCCCTCTCCGTAGACTCGGGGCGGCTCACAACAGCAATAGAACAATTCATAACAAATCTAATAATTTAAAAACATTTTTAAAACCCCATTATTAATCAGACATATATACAAACATACCATACATAAATTGTATAGGCCCGGGGGAGATATCTCAATTCCCCCATACCTGGGGGCAAAGGTGGGTTTTAAGGAGTTTACGGAAGGCAAGGAGGGTGGGGGCAGTTCTAATCTCTGGGGGGAGCTGGTTCCAGAGAGTTGGGGCCGCCACAGAGAAGGCTCTTCCCCTGGGACCCACCAAATGACATTGTTTAGTCGACGGGACCCGGAGAAGGCCAACTCTGTGGGACCTAATCGGTTGCTGGGATTCATGTGGCAGAAGACGGTCCCAGAGATATTCTGGTCCGATGCCATGAAGGGCTTTATAGGTGATAACCAACACTTTGAATTGTGACCGGAAATTGATCAGCAACCAATTACTTGGTGAATTTTTTATCACACCCACAATGCCCTTTTTATAGTATGTTCCATAGGTATTCACACAATGATTGAGGTAAGCATGCATTTCTGTGCAGGTTGAGACAACATGGTGTTGTTGCTAAGGAAGTCCAGCTCCTCATTAAGACAGAAAGCTGAATGGAAAGCTAATAGTTTCTTTTCTGCTTCCAATGGAGGCCAGGTCAGGAGGGGGAAATAAGCGAGCAGTAACCTGTAACATCCAATTTGAAAAATATAACTAGAGGCCTACTAAATTGATTGAGAAAGGTCAAAAGCCAAATAAACATTCCAGCAGTGTTTCTGATTTCTAAGGGTTGTGTTCAGTCTTGTTTTCCACTGATCACAGGCAGCTGTATCTTTTTTACCTTGATCCAGTTAGAATATTTCTAATGGGAGATACTGGGGGGGGGGGAACCCAACTGATTACTCAGGAGATACTATAGCCTTTCTCAAGTCTAAATGTAGTTAACTTAAATCTTTCATTTCTGGTTGGGATAAATGGAAGTCACAGTCCAACATATTTGGAGGATCTTAAGTTGCGCTGAAATATTTCTAGGGTTTAAAACTACTGAAAATTGAAGATGTTGATAAAGTAACTCTCTTTATTCATGCTTTGTTTTGAATGAGATTGGGCAGTTTCAATCCTGGAGGTCATCTTTCTCTTTGCATCTTCAGGGCTGCCACAATTAGTGCACAGGTCTACTATGAGAAACTGGGAGTTGGGGTGCTTGGAGTGGGTAGAGATAGATAGTTTAATTTAGTTTAGTTTAGTTTATTTAGATTTGTATGCCGCCCCTCTCCGAAGACTCGGGGCGGCTAACAACAATAAAAAACAATGTAACAAATCTAATATTAAAAAGTAATCTAAAAAAACCCCAATTTAAGAGACCAATCATACCAACAAACATACCATGTATAAATTCTATAAGCCTAGGGGGAAGGGAGAAAAACCGTTCGCTGGGATTCATGCGGCAGAAGGCGGTCCCGGAGATATTCTGGTCCGGTGCCATGAAGGGCTTTATAGGTCATAACCAACACTTTGAATTGTGACCGGAAACTGATCGGCAACCAATGCAGACTGCGGAGTGTTGGTGTGACATGGGCGTATTTGGGAAAGCCCATAATTGCTCTCGCAGCTGCATTCTGCACGATCTGAAGTTTCCGAACACTTTTCAAAGGTAGCCCCATGTAGAGAGCATTATAGTAGTCGAGCCTCGAGGTGATGAGAGCATGAGTGACTGTGAGCAGTGAGTGCCGGTCCAGATAGGGCCGCAACTGGTGCACCAGGTGAACCTGGGCAAACGCCCCCCTCGCTACAGCTGAAACAACATTATTTTCTCTCAAGGAAGTTCAGCCTGCACCTGGAAAGGCATGACTGGGGAAATCTCCAGTTGGGTCAGTGGAGTGATTGGACCATGTGATTGACATGTGAGTATAGGGGAAGGGACTTTGACTTTCCTTTGGGTGGGGAAAACTCGGGTGCTTTCAGATTCAGATTTTCATAGATGTGCCAATATGACATCTCTAATGAAATGGAACTTTGAGGAACTTTGAGCCTCGGAGTCTTACTTGGTTGTTACTTAGGGTGTTACTTAGAACCCTGAGAGCAGTTTTTTCTGCCTTCAGAAATAAGAAAAACTTTTCTTAGAAATTTCTTAGAAACTGTCCTATTAAATAATAATAAAATAATTTTATTTATTTATTTATCAGATTTGTATGCCCCCCCTTCTCCGCACACTCGGGGCGGCTCACAGCAATAATAATACAATGTAAACAAATCTAATATTTAAGTTAATTTAAAACCCCAATTTAGAAACCAATCATACATGCTAGCATACCATGCATAAATTTTATAAGCCTAGGGGGAGGGAAAGTATCAATTTCCCCATGCCTGATGACAGAGATGGGCTTTAAGGAGCTTACGAAAGGCTAGGAGGGTGGGGGCAACTCTGATACCTGGGAGGAGTTGGTTCCAAAGGGTCGGGGCCGCCACAAAGAAGGCTCTTCCCCTGGGTCCCGCCAAATGACATTGTTTAGTTGACGGGACCCAGAGAAGGGCAACTCTGTGGGACCTAACTGGTCGCTGGGATTTGTGCGGCAGAAGGCGGTCCCGGAGATATTCTGGTCCGGTGCCATGAAGGGCTTATTATTTAATAATAATAAAGTAGTAGGAGCCAGACTTTTAGTTGCATTTATATCCACTGCAATCACAAAAACTGAAGAATGATTTAATGTATGTCAGATTAACTGAGTAGCAGTGGGGGAACTTGAGAAATGAGGGCTGATCTTTACCTTTAATGGTTGGAGGGAAGACATTTGAAGAGACAGAAAGCACAGCAGTCAGTGCAAGAGTCAGATAAGTGGCAACTTAGCCCATGGAAGGAACGTGGGAATGACAAATGTCTCAGAAGAGACCCTTAACAATTTCTTAGACTGTAAAGATTATGGGGGAGAAACACACTTTCAGATTGACAAGGGTCTGTTAATATAAACATACTAATACTTCTGCCATGCTTCTTTTCTAAACAACCTTGCAAGGATGACATTATCTCAGAGAGGTCTCCAGTGTACATATTGTGTTTATAATTTTCCCCCAGAGCTATAACTGAACTTAATGAACTAAAGAGTAGCCATCAGGGAGCTGTTAGAAAGTATTTCTTGGTCTGTTGTGTGGATATTTGGATGGTTCAGGGTGGGGAATTTGTGGTGGGGGGCATGTTTTGGGGGCTGTTATATGTGTTGGACCTGGTATTTGGGCGTTATATGAATTTTGTTGTATAGGTATATTGTGTATATACATACAATGACAATAATTAAGTAATATTTCCAGCAGAAAACTAAAAAAAAAGCATTATACACTTTAGAGAATTTTTCTGGTGACATTGAAAAAGCTACATTACTTTATAAAAATTCTCTTCAAGCTATGACACATTTTAAATTTCAACCACATATTCTCTCATTGTAGACAAGTCATATGTGGTAACTTTTTAAAAAAATAGTCACCTGTTTTCTCAACGGGAATATCACATCCTTGATAAACAAATTGGAGTAATACCAAGGAAAAGCTTTTTGTATTGCCACATTATCCATTAAATTAGGTTTTATTTTATTTATTTATTTATTTATTTAGTCCAATACATAATACACATTGAAGAGAATAGATATGTAGTAATATAACTAAAGAACCGAATAGAAGAAAAGATATAAAAGTATAGGTGAACAAATTTGAAAGGAAGAAAAGATAAATGAGATAAGGAGAGACAATTGGACAGGGGAAGGAAGGCACACTGGTGCACTTATGCACGCCCCTTACTGACCTCTAAGGAACCTGGAGAGGTCAATCGTGGATAGTCTAAGGGAAAAATGTTGGGGGTTAGGGGTTGACACTAATGAGTCAGGTAATGAGTTCCACGCTTCGACAACTCGGTTGCTGAAGTCATATTTTTTACAGTCAAGTTTGGAGCGGTTAATATTAAGTTTGAATCTGTTGCGTGCTCTTGTGTTATTGCGGTTGAAGCTGAAGTAGTCATTGACAGGTAGAACGTTGCAGCATATGATCTTGTGGGCAATACTTAGATCGTGTTTTAGGCATCGTTGTTCTAAGCTTTCAAGACGAAGGATTGATAGTCTGCTTTCGTAGGGTATTCTGTTTTGAGTGGAGAAGTGAAGGGTATCTTTGGACATTTTCAAGGGTGTTGATGTCCGAGATGTGGTATGGGTTCCAGACAGGTTCTCCATTTGGTTGTTGTTGTTTTTTCTTAAGTTATATACCAAACATTTCTATGGTTTATTTGCAAATTCCAAATAATTTTGCTTTACATAGTTTATTTATATTTCTATTTCTTTTACCGTTAACATTAGCAGCTGTTGCTGTAAATGTTTAATTTGGTGAAAAATATTTATGTTCCCTGGAGATTTTTAAAAAGTTCTTTTCTTTTTATCTCATCCAAAAACCCCTATATTTTCTCTTGGCTCTTATAGTGCATTATATTGTATGAAATATGCTAACAGAAAAGTTTTATTGGAATACCAAACAATTAAGTAGCTAGAATTCTTTTATTAAGAGGATATTGTGATTAAATAGACACATTTATAGAAGATTGGCAGGTCTTACTATCTTTGCAAATTTTTTTTTGGCATGTTTATTTTATTTATTTATTTATTAGATTTGTATGCCACCCCTCTCCGTAGACTCTGGGCGGCTCACAGCAACAATAAAACAATGTATGACAAATCTAATAATTTAAAAACATTAACAACCCCATTATTAAAGCAAACATACACAAAAACATACCATACATAAGTTGTACAGGCTTGAAGCCCAATATCCCCTTTCCACAATGATTCTCATTACCAGAGGAAAATTAATTTGATCCTTAAGGCAATATAAGTAAGATTTTCTTTTTAGGGAAGCTGTTCAGAAGAGGGAACTGCTGGTGTTTTATGTGGCAATGACTGAATACTTGGTTCATACAAAATTTTTGTATGACCGGAATTATCTTTACATTCCCCAAAACAGGACTACACTGCTTACACGCTAGAATTCACATGTTTCAATTGTTGTGATGCAGCAAGAAGAACTGTTTTAAATATTTCAGTTAAGACTCTGGGCTTGTCAACCAGAAGGCTGGCCATTTGAAATCCAAGTACCGCGTGATGGGGGGAGCTCCAGCCATTGTCCCAGCTCCTCCCACCTGGCCGTTCGAAATCATGCAAATGAAAGTAGATAAATAGGCACCACTTCAGTGGGAAGGTAGAAGCATTCCCTACACTTTTGACACATTGTCATGCTGGCAGCATGACCACAGAAATGTCTCCGGGCAATGCTGGCTCCCTTGACTAGAACATGGATAGGAGAAACCTTTATTTTTATTATTTATACAAGCACTTAACTTATTTATATGTTCCAAAAATATATGCATCAATATATTAGAGGGGAATGATTTGAAAGCATTAATATTGATAAAGTATACCAAAAAAAGTTCACATAAGGCAATTATAACTCACAGAATATTACAATTTATTTTTTCCCAGCTGTTGTCCAGTGCAGTAATTAATAACGCTGCAGTGCTTCTGTTTTATGCACACATTTTAATATGTTAATGGTCCTCCTGATAGGTTCTCAGTGTTTCTACCTTCTAGCTTCTAAATACAGTACTCTTTCTCCGTGGCTTTGGGTGGTATTCTGAGAGTGGGTGCATTTTTTTTTGCTCAGCACTGGTTTTAATCTTGTATGGATAACCAGATGTGCAATACTTCTTGGCAACTTAGATGGAGATGATGCAATGTGGATTATGATGGGGTCACATGCTATGGTGAGAAACAGATCTGTTAGGGCTTTTGTATACTTTATTTCCAATATTTCGAACTGTAAAGACAATGGATCATATGACTAGATAAGATATTTAGGCCATCAAACCCAACCACTGTTGTGGCCTGTCTGCATCCAGATGAGCAGATCACAAATTCTGAGGATTGAGAGACGGGTGTGTTTTGGTATCCTAGACCAGTGTACTTGGCACCCGAGTCTGATAGCGAGGAGGCCTGATGCTGAAAGTCAACCAGGACCTGTTGCACCTCCAGAGGTGCCCATCAGTGACTCGGGAGAAGAGGAAGGGACACTTCTCAATGCAAGAGTGAACAGAAATATTAGCAGACAGGAATGGCTGAGGTTGAAGAGATCCAGGGGTGGGCTACTGTCCGGATTGGGGGGAGAGGCAGTGGGGTTGCTGAAATGGAGCTCCACCCCATAGCACCCAACTTGCACTGAAAGATATTGAAAGAAAATGCAGGGCATCCTGCATAAGCCACACCCACAGTGTGGTAGTAAAAATTTGGGTAGTCCTTCACTGAAGAGAATTATGTGTGAATAGCTCTATAGAAGACTTGGCTGTGCCTTTTGGCTATATAAGGATGTGTCTTATGATGAGCTATTGTGGACGCCAACATTCAACAATGGGACATGGCTGAGATTATCGTGATTGTGAACTATTTTTGTGAAATTACAAAAGAAGAAGCTGCAATTTGTCTATCCAGGCTTCCTGCAAAGACATCATGAGTCATGGTCATTAAAAGACTGGATCAAAGAAAAATATTTGAGGAGTTTTGGCTTTTGGCCTGAGACTGTAATTACCGGCCGATAATTGCCATGGACAGATTTCCTGTTTTCACTCAGGTATATTTACAGTTACTCTTTCTGCTGTTAATTATTAGATATTATATGTTTCAAATTTGTATACTCTGTGTGTGGATCTATTTCTTGGGGGGTTCCTCACTTAGACAGAACAACTACCTGCTCACTTCTTTTGTTATTTTTTTTTTAATCCACAATTTCCATATATATGTATATATCAATACATATACATATCAGTAAGATACAGAATTATACATTTTTTATCCAATCACCCCTAAATCAATATCTTATTTTACACCTGTCCATTAGTTTGTTTTTCATTTCTTTACACACACACACACACACACACACACACTGCCTCCATCTCCTACTATCTCTTTGTTCCTTCTCTTTCCTACTTCCAACCACCTGCTCACTTGAGGAATTACCTCTAATAGATGGCTATCCACATATATCAAAGAACAGTGCATCACTTCTTTTTGCTAATTGGTTTCATTGTCCAATGCTTCTTTCTGTTATGAAGGGGTTTCCCCCCTCCCTAATAATTCTACTTCCCTTCGTATTGCTTGAATCCTTAGTTTGGGTCCTGCACTCTGCATGGCATCCTTTCATATCGCTATCACATCTGCACTGAATCGTCTCATTTTAAGGCTGACTTTTCCCAGTTCTACTCTCTTTTCATAGGATTTCATTTCCAGCCCTCTGATAATCCTCATTCTCGGAATGTGTTACAGTTCGTGTAAATCCTTTTTAAGGTTCTCAAAACAGAATCACGATTTTGCATGGTGTGCATGGTTTGACAACTATGCCTCTATTGCAGCAGCTTAAAATGCTATTTGCCTTTTTTTTTTTTGCAACCTCATCATATTGCTGACTTAAATTTGTGCTGTAATTGAATGCAGTTCCAAAACCATTTTTTCACAAGCCAGCTAGCCCCCTCCATCTCATTTGATTCCTGTCTCCTACAGGAAGAGCATTACATTTCCTTTTGTTAAATTTCATTCTATTATTTTCATTCGTCTGTTTTGATACATGCAGAGCTCAGGATTGTATCCCATTCAATACCTTGTTTCAGTTTGATAAGGATGAACAGTCTCAGTATGAATTTTAAATGGGCTATGTATCCATTTGATTCTTATGCCATCTAGCCCATACTTTATTCCCCCTGCTAATCAGAATTTCACAGGGAACTTCTTCAAAAATCAAGATATATTACATCTGTCATATTCCACATTTTACCGAGGAGGCTCTCCTATTAAAAAGGATGAGAATATTAGACTGGCAAGACTTGTTCTTAACAAATTCGTGCTTTCCAGTATAAACAAACTCACAGAGAGAACATATGTGCACTATGCCTGATCAGAATCTCACACACATATCCTGATTAGTCTCAGGCAAGAAGTACGGACACATGCACATTAATATTCATATGGTCATGCACACATAGAATCAATTTTCCTAATGTCTTCTTTACAGTTATGTGACAACCTTCTATAGGGTTAGTCCTTTAGGGACCAGTTTGTCTTTCCACTTATTACATATGTCCTTTATATTTTGAAATGTAGGGGACAGTTCCAATTGTTTCTTGATGTTCTTCCTCTTTCTGCATGTGTGTGTGTGTGTGTTAGGGCTAGAGCACTGGTATATTTTCTGAAGTGTTCTAAGGAATGATACCAGACTAACTAACTAACCATAGCTGAAGGCTATGAATCTAGCTGTAACTTTTCCTTCATTTCTTCTGGCATCCGACTGGTCATTTTATGTAAGACATTTACAGTATACCCACCCATGTTATTTCATCTGGACTAGATTTTAAATAATAGAAAACAGCTTTTTATTTTCTGTTATTTAAAATCTGTTAAATAATATTCTGAACATGTATTCTGAATATGAACATGTCAGAATGCAACCTTTGCAGGTCAAGTAGAGCCATACACAATCGGCTGAGTTATTTTTCCTAGTGCTGAGTAGAAACACTAGGAGGCTTGAACTGAAAATCAGGCCACTGATTATGCTTTGATTTAAGCCATCCAAACTGTGAAAGCTATCTTTGCACAGTACTAAAAAAACACCCACCTAGAATAATATGTATCTTGTTTGTCCCTTCAGTCTGGCTTTATAAAAGAATAATGCATTTTCCTTGATCAACTGCAATGTGCAGTAGCCCTACTGAGAAGATTAAAAATGGCAAAGCTCTGGAAAGCTTTTTTTTGGGGGGGGGGATTGGTTTTTTGTCATTGAAACATGTATTTTACAGAGCAATTTGATATTGGTCAGATCCAAGTGGGAAGTGAGAGTCCAATACATTATTCCCCATTAAATGCCTAAAGACCCCATCTGCACATGATATTTCTCCCGATCTAGGATTGGCACAATGGTTCTGTGTTTCTCACAACATTCTGGAGCTTCTGCAGTCCTTCAAGCAAAGCCAATTAAATTCCAGCTGAGTATTTACACAGTAAGAGCTCTAACTTTTAATTTTTTCTCTTTTAAAAAGAAGGAAATTGCCAATAATTTCTGTGTGGCTTGGCAGAATTAAATGAGAATTATACTCCCCAAAGTTGACTCTTCTAAGGAGTCTTATAGAGGGCTAGTATTTCATTTATCCAGTTGTTTTAAAATGTGAGATAGAACAGAGTTTGCATGTGGGGAGATAAAATTGCATGTATGAGATGTCATTATGGAATCTTTGGTCTTAGTCCTGCTTGCATTTTCATCCTTACAGAGGCTTCAGTTAGCATCTGTAGCATTGGTATAAACTTGAATAAATCCATTCAAACGTTTTCTCCTCCATGCAGAAGCATTCTGGAGAAGGCCACCTGCCTTCCCCTCCTCTCAGTGACTCTAGAAGAACTAGAAAAAAACTTTTTTGGACAGGCATTTAAACTAGGTAAAGGGGACAGAGATGTAACTGATGTGGGTGATTTCTGTCCCTGACCAATGAGGATAAATCAGTTTTTGGAAGCTTATGAAAAGGGAGCTGCAAATAAAATAGATGTAGTTGTTGATGATAAGGGGCAAACGAATAATGAAAATTGTTGAATCCTATGTAAATAGTTGGTTCCATGAAAAAACGCTGTCTGTGCTGAAACAGGAAGTCGCGCCTGATTGGCTCAGACGCTGACTGCTCTCTTTTGGCGGGAGCCGCAAAAGTATAAAAGAGCGGCTACTCTCCATGTTAAGCCAGACGTGTTCCCACTGATTGTCACTTCCCTTTTAAGAGCTGAATAAAGGAACCGTCTTTGCTTAGCCTTTGTCTCTGGACTCTTCACTGGTGACGACGGACGGAAGAACCATGCGTGCAAGATGAACAACCTTCAAATCGGCCGGGCTCCTGAGTTCTTTGATCCGGAGAAATCCTCCTGGGACGCCTACATGGCCAAGTTCGAGATCTTCCTCGAAGCTGCCGGAATAAGGGACGCTGACGCCGAACGGAAGCGGGCAATTTTCCTGAATTACTGCGGCCCAGAGATATTCGATCTCGCCCAGACTCTCACCGATCCGCTTCCAGCCAAATCCGTCGCTTGGGACGTCCTGCAAACCAAGCTCGCGAGCCACTTCAAGCCTACGAAACCAGCCATCGTTTTCCGGCACCAGTTCTCAAGAATGGCCCAGCTCGAATCCGAATCCATTAACCAGTTCGCTACGCGTCTTCAAACGGTGCTTTCAAAATGTAAGTTTGATAGCCCAGAAGCTCGCCTCACTGATGCCCTAATCTTCGGCATGAGAAATGCCATGGTCCAAAACAAGCTCCTCACCGAAGACGAGCCGTCTCTCCAGGCAGTAATCAAGCTGTCACAAACCGCAGAGGTCGCCGACGCTGCTGCCAAAGAGCTGAAGGAGCATGACAAGCGGGAAGTCGTTGCCAAGATCGACTCCACGGTTTCCCGCGCAGAGGCCCCAGACGACCTCAGCCCACCTGCCCTCAACAAGGACAGCTGTTTTCTGCTGCAACAGGACCAGCCGAGACAACCCAGATACCCGCGCCCCGTCGCCCCCTGCTCCGGCTGCCGAGGAAACCATCCGCGCCAACGCTGCCCTTTCCGGGACGCCATTTGCCGCCGCTGCAACCGACGCGGCCACATCACCGAAGCCTGCAGAGCACCCTTGCCTGAGGAATCTTTTTCCACACCTCGTCCTCCTCGGTTCCAGACCCAAACACCTCAACCGCGCGAAAACCGGTTTCCTCGGTTTTCCGGCTGCAAGAACTACTCAACCGCTAACCGCGACTACTCAAGAGGTAACAATCAATTTTCTGTAAATGGCACGCAACAAAAAATGGGAGCAAGATTGTAATCTCGCTGCTCCTAAACAACAAGCCATGCACTATGGAACTTGACACGGGGTCTAAATACTCCATTATGCCATGGGAAAAGCTTATAATGTACATGCCTAGCCTCTCAAAGTCTGACCTTTTACAAACTTCATTGGTAATTAGAGATTTTCAAGGGGGGATAATACCTGTTCTGGGCCAAGTGAATGTACCTATTATGTTTAAAACTGTTAAATGTACCCTTCCTATGGTTGTTGTTGCAGGGGCTAGACACTCTCTCTTGGGGTTGGCTTGGATGGAACCATTGGGAATTGAAATTTCTGGTATTTGTACTGTTAACTCTGATAGCATTCCAAATTTCTTACAGGAATTCTCAGAGGTGTTTAGCCCCACCTTGGGACCATATAAAGGGCCCCCTATCTCCTTTTCTATTGACCCCAAGGTTCCTCCTGTCCGGCTCAAACCACGCAGGGTACCCCTCCCGCTCCTTCCCAAGCTTGACCTACAGCTAGATAAGCTCATAAGCCAGGGCATTTTAGTTCCTGTAGAGCAGGGACCTTGGGAAACACCCATAGTCACGCCTCTTAAACCTGATGGCTCTTTGAGGGTTTGTGCTGACTATAAGTCAGCGCTCAACAAAGCCCTCCAACATCACCCTTACCCCATTCCAGTGGTACAACAGCTCCTTCACTCCCTGGGGGAAGGGAAAGTGTTCGCAAAAATCGATTTAGCCCAAGCTTACCAGCAACTCCCTGTCGATGAACCGACAGCACTCGCACAAACCATTGTCACCCACAGGGGTGCGTTTAAATGCACCAGGTTACAATTTGGAATAAGCATAGCCCCTGGGATTTTTCAAAGCATAATGGAACGTTTGTTGTCAGGAATTAAAGGGACCATTCCCTATTTTGATGACATTTTAATTTCAGGAGAAAACCAATCTCAACTCAACAAAAGAATAAGAGAAGTATTACATAGGCTACAAGATAAGGGGCTAAGGATCAAACCTGACAAATGTGTGTGGGGAACCAGCAGTGTAGAATTCTTAGGATATAGAATCGATGGGGAAGGCATCCACCCCACTACTGAAAAATTAAAAGCCATCAGGGAAGCCCCAGAGCCACAGAATAAAACAGAATTGCAGGCATTTTTGGGCCTTCTAAACTTTTACTCTGTTTTTTTAAAACAGAAGGCAACAGCAGCAGAGCCTCTACACCGGCTGCTTCAGAAAGGAACCCTTTGGACATGGGGGAGAACTGAGCACGAAGCCTTTTTACAAATAAAGCAGTTGTTAACTTCCACAAGTGTAGTAGTCCAGTATAGCACTTTGCTACCCGTCAGGCTTACGTGCGATGCATCCCCATATGGCGGGGGAGGGGTCTTGGCACATGTTTTGCCGAATAATACAGAGGCCCCAATTGCTTTCTTTTCCAGAACAATGACCAATACTGAGAGAAATTACAGCCAACTAGATAAGGAGGCTCTAGCGTTAGTGGCTGGGGTGAAGAAGTTTCATAACTATCTTTTTGGCAGGAGTTTTGAATTGGTTACCGACCACAAGCCTTTACTAGGCCTCCTAGCCCCTAACAAACCAATTCCCCCATTTATGTCTCCAAGACTAATTAGGTGAGCCTTGTTTCTCTCAGGGTACCAGTACGAGCTCATTCACAAAGGGGGTAAAACCATAAACCACGCAGATGGTCTTAGTAGGTGCCCAATGGCAGAATTAGTAGAGGACCCTGCCCCATCTGCTGATGTTTTAATGATAGAACTCGAAGATAACCCACTAACAACAGCAAGGAAGGTGGCTGTGCACATGCAGCAAGACCCAATTTTGAAAAAGGTGGTAAACTGTGTACTCAAGGGGTGGCAAAATGACTCTGTAGAAACAAACTTAAGTGAATTTAAAACCAAAAGATTGGAATTGTCATATGTTAAAGGTTGCCTGTTGTGGGGTGATAGAGTAATCATTCCTGAAAGTCTAAAGACCAAAGTACTCACCATGCTACATGTGGGCCACCCTGGTATTGTCAGGATGAAGGGTCTAGCTAGGGGGCACTTATGGTGGCCAGGTCTGGATACTGATATTGAAAAGTGGGTAGCCAAGTGTGATCCATGCCAAGAGTCTCGGCCAAATCTCCCCAAAACAACTCCAGCTGAGTGGGAGCAACCTGCAGGGCCTTGGTCCAGGGTCCATATTGATTTTGCAGGGCCAGTGGGGTCACAATATTTCTTAATAGTGGTAGATGCATTTTCCAGGCGGGTGGAGATCATTGCAATGAATAATATAACCACTAGTGCTACAATTAAGGTTCTGCGCCATTTGTTTGCCACCCATGGCTGTCCTGACATCTTAGTGTCAGACAATGGGCCCCAATTGACAGCCAGGCAATTTGAATTGTTTTTAGATAACTTGGGGATCAGACATGCTCTCATCTCGCCTTACTCGCCCTGGGCTAACGGGTTGGCAGAACGGTACGTTCGGGTTGCAAAAGAAGCATTGCGCAGGTCAGGCCCTGGAGATGTACAACAGCATCTGGACCAATTTTTGTTAACACAACATATTACACCAAATTCCCACACACACATAAGTCCTGCAGAAATACTAATGGGAAGGAAACTTAGATCCCCACTGGATAGATTACACCCAAGGTATTGTACTCATAATTCTATGTATGTAAATCCTGAAAGACAATTGTACTTGGGCCAAAGTATTTTTGCAAAGAATTTTGATGGGGGTTTGAATTGGATGAAGGGAACAATTGTACAACAAACTGCTCTTAAAACATATATTGTAAAATTGGAAGATGGTCGAATGTGGAAGCGGCACATTGACCATGTACGAAGGCGCATTGAAACCTCCCCTGTGCAAACCGCTAAAACAGACTCTTCCCCTCTAATAGACTGTAACGCGCAAACCGCTTTAATGGACATTCAAATGGACTTACCGAGCCAGGAAAGGTCCTCCAGCGACGCCGAGCCATCTTCGTCCTCAGAGGCCGGTGTTGTGCCTGCCCACTCGACTCAGCGGGCCGGAGCCCAAACTCGGCCCCAGCCGCACTGGGGAGGTACAGGCGAACCGACCTCCACCGTTGGAAGCGAGGACTCAAATGATCTGCGCAGGTCGGAGAGAACCCTGCGTAGACCGAGCAGATTGGAGGATTTTGTCACATGGCTTACTTGATTGATGTATTCTTGACTAAGGAGGGAGGGGTGTTGAATCCTATGTAAATAGTTGGTTCCATGAAAAACGTTGTCTGTGCTGAAACAGGAAGTCGCGCCTGATTGGCTCAGATGCTGACTGCTCTCTTTTGGCGGGAGCCGCAAAAGTATAAAAGAGCGGCTACTCTCCATGTTAAGCCAGACGTGTTCCCGCTGATTGTCACTTCCCTTTTAACAGCTGAATAAAGGAACCGTCTTTGCTTAGCCTTTGTCTCTGGACTCTTCAAAAATAATGTTCTTCGGGTAATGTGCATGAATGCTCGAAGCTTGAGCAACAAGCTCTGTGAGTTAATGGCCATAATATCTAGAGATAATTTGGATCTGGTTGCCATAACTGAGACATGGTTTAAGGATTCTAATGAATGGGAAATATCCATACCAGGATATACACTGTATAGGAAGGATAGAATAGAGAGAAGGGGAGGTGGAGTAGCCATTTATGTTAAAGAAAGTCTAAAAACAACACTAATTCAAAATACATGTCAAGATCTGGAGACTCTCTGGATTTGCATGCAAAATAAAGAAGGTTCTGTCATTAGAATTGGGGTGATCTATAGGCCTCCAGGGCAATCTGAGGAATATGACAACAAGATGGTGGATGAAATTACCCAAATGGCAGTAAAGGGAGATATTGTGGTTATGGGTGATTTCAACATGCCTGATGTTGCCTGGAATATCCCCAGTGCCCTTACATGCAAAAGTAAGAATATAGTCGAGGCCTTTACAGGAGCAGCTCTGGCACAGCTGGTTAAGACACCAACTAGAGGGGAGATTATTCTAGATTTAGTTTTTACGAATGGGAATTGGGTTTCAGAGGTCAAGGTGGGAGAAAATTTAGGTTGCAGTGACCATCTATGTTTGTGGTTTGATGTAAAAACTCATTGTGAGCAATCCTATAATGCAACCAAAGTATTGGATTTCAGAAAAACAAATTTTAATGCAATGGGGGAATATTTAGATAATGAATTAAAGGGGAGGGATAAAATGGCAGGAGCGAGAACCCAGTGGACTGTATTAAAAAAGGCCATCTTAAAAGCCACTGGACTGTATGTAAGACAAATAACTAAAGGTAAAAGGAAGAAGAAACCGCTATGGTTTAGCAATGATGTAAGGGCTATAGTCAATGAAAAAAAGGATGCCTATAGGAGGTATAAAGTGTCTGGAAGTATAGCTGATAGGGAGGTGTATAAAATGAGACAGAAGGAGGCGAAACAGATAATATATGCTGCTAAAGCCTCAAAAGAGGAAGAAATTGCCAAATCTGTAAAGAAGGAGGATAAAACCTTCTTCAGATATATTAGTGATAAGAAGAAGAAAAACTGTGGCATCACGAAGCTTAGTACCGGGAATAATACATGCATTAATGGGAATAAGGAGATCGCTGACCATTTCAATAGCTAATTCTGTTCAGTTTTCTCAAAAGACACCTTACAAAATAATACTATAGAGGGATATAGCATTGCTTCTAGCTGTACGGATTCAGTTCCAGTGATCTTAGAAGCCGATGTCTTAGAAGAACTTGAACGATTAAAGATAAATAAGGCAATGGGTCCAGATGGCATCCACCCCAGAGTTCTTAAAGAACTCAGATCTGTCATTGCTACCCCCATGACTGATTTGTTTAACCAATCCTTGTTAACAGGAGAAGTTCCTGAGGATTGGAGAATGGCCAGTGTTGTGCCTATCCACAAGAAGGGCAGTAGAGAAGAAGCTGGTAACTACAGGCCAGTTAGCTTGACATCAGTTGTAGTTAAAATGATGGAGACTCTACTCAAAAAGAGGATAAATCAGCACCTAAAAAACAATAACTTATTGGACCCAAATCAGCATGGCTTTACTGAAGGCAAATCATGTCAGACTAATCTCATTGATTTCTTTGACTATGTCACAAAGGTGTTGGATGAAGGTGGTGCCGTGGATATTGCCTACCTGGACTTCAGCAAAGCCTTTGATACGGTTCCACATAAAGAGCTGATAGATAAATTAGTGAAGATTGGACTTAATCCCTGGATAGTTCAATGGATTTGCAGCTGGCTGAAGCGTAGACATCAGAGAGTTATTGTTAACGGTGAGTATTCTGAGCAGAGTCAGGTTACAAGCGGTGTGCCACAAGGGTCTGTTCTGGGTCCTATTCTTTTTAATATGTTTGTGAGTGACATAGGGGAAGGTTTGGTAGGGAAGGTTTGCCTATTTGCCGATGACTCTAAAGTGTGCAATAGGGTTGATATTCCTGGAGGCGTCTGTAATATGGTAAATGATTTAGCTTTACTAGATAAATGTTCAAAGCAATGAAACTGAAGTTTAATGTTTCCAAATGTAAAATAATGCACTTGGGGAAAAGGAATCCTCAATCTGAGTATTGTATCGGCAGTTCTGTGTTAGCAAATACTTCAGAAGAAAAGGATTTAGGGGTAGTGATTTCTGACAGTCTCAAAATGGGTGAACAGTGCAGTCGGGTGGTAGGGAAAGCAAGTAGGATGCTTGGCTGCATAGCTAGAGGTATAACAAGCAGGAAGAGGGATATTATGATCCCGCTATATAGAATGCTGGTGAGACCACATTTGGAATACTGTGTTCAGTTCTGGAGACCTCACCTACAAAAAGATATTGACAAAATTGAATGGGTCCAAAGACGGGCTACAAGAATGGTGGAAGGTCTTAAGCATAAAATGTATCAGGAAAGACTTAATGAACTCAATCTGTATAGTCTGGAGGACAGAAGGAAAAGGGGGAACATGATCGAAACATTTAAATATATTAAAGGGTTAAATAAGGTCCAGGAGGGAAGTGTTTTTAATAGGAAAGTGAACACAAGGACAAGGGGACACAATCTGAAGTTAGTTGGGGGAAAGATCAAAAGCAACGTGAGAAAATATTATTTTACTGAAAGAGTAGTAGATCCTTGGAACAAACTTCCAGCAGACGTGGTAGATAAATCCACAGTAACTGAATTTAAACATGCCTGGGATAAACATATATCCATCCTAAGATAAAATACAGAAAATAGTATAAGGGCAGACTAGATGGACCATGAGGTCTTTTTCTGCCATCAGACTTCTATGTTTCTATGTTTCTATTTGGATCCCTGGCCTAATCCCTTCTCAGAGCGGAAATTGAACTACAGCATCCCAGACAGGGCTAGCAAACTCTGCTTCAACACATTCAGAAACAAGGAATCTAAATCTTTGGCTAAATTTATTTTTTTAATTTTTTAAAATTTATTTATTTTGTCCAATACACAATAATACACAATGAATGTTATAGAGGATATTGTAGAGAAGAAATGCAAGATATAGGAGAGACTATAGGACAGGGGACGGAAGGGGGTTTCACTGTTCAGCTGGACTCTATCTTTCTCTAACTTTCTCTAATTCTAGCTAATGTATGTCTTGCACTCCGAGATAATACAGGACTTGTCCTTTCTGTGAACTCCCCTGTCCTTTTGGATATATGAAGAATATCCAAATCCAAATAACCAACTGATATATAAAGAACGCTATCACATCTAGTAATTCCAATCATCTTTTTTCAAGGTTAAACCTAGTCTGTTCTTTAATCTCTTTTCAAAGGATTTAGTGTCTTACCTCCAGTTAATCTTGGTTGCATTTTGCTAAATTTCTTTTAATTCTCTACCCAGTACTGGGTCGGATAGAGAATTAAAGACGAAGTCTTACCAATATAAAAGGGAGAAAAAGAATTATTTTCTCTTCTTACACGTAATCTATTGATGAAGCCTAAAACTGCATTTGTCTCTTTTCTGTCTTCTTTCTGCTGCTTCATTTTTCCAGTCTTTTAGTAGTCTAGGACTTCTCTCCAGCTATACTTAAGGAGAGATTTATGGCCTTCTATTGAGACATTTCTCTTTCCTTAGCAGAGTACAGCTCTCTCTCGCTTCCTTTGGTCTCAGATTCATGCCTTGTTTGACCCTAACACACTGTAAACTTCCAGACAATGAGGAAGATGAAGTAGCAGTTCTTCTGAAAATTAGTATCAGAAACTAAATCTCATCTTTCTCTGGTCTTTAGAAGGAGTAAAAAAAATGTGGATTTTTTTTTTAAAGAAGAAACTTTAAAGTTCAACTTTATTCTTTTTATCTTACATTGATCCCAAGCCGGTTAGACTGGAGTAGTTTAATTAAATCCAATTTTAACTTAGTATCAAATAGATTTACATTTTAAGCATTTCAACTTACCCAAGCAGTGGGCTGAGATCACCCTCTTCCACTTATTGTTTTTCAATACTTATACCGTCATCTATTTACCTTCCCCATCCTGTTTCTCCAGCTCTTTGAACATTTTCTAAACAGAACTTATAAATAATGACAAAACATAAACCTGAATGATATTCAAATTTCTCAACAGGTGATACATTTTAGAAGGTCTCAGCAATAATGTGTTTTGAATGAGCTTCACTTTCCTTGTATTTGTAATGCTGGCAAAGTAAGTAGGAGTTGCTGTAGAAGTTAGTTGCTGTATTGATTTATTGATTTATTATATTTGTATGCCGTCCCTCTCCGTAGACTCGGGGAGACTTGATGTTCTATACCTAGGGGTTTATGAACTCAACTTTTTATTTAGTCGAAAGTAGGTTATAGCTACCTTATAAATAAGGTATATTATTAATTCTTCCAGTTGTTTGGAATTTAATTTTCCCTAACAAAAAGAGATTAGTGCCATTTTAAAGATTAATACATTTATTAAGGCATAAGCAGAGGTGGGCTGCTGCCCGGACAGGGAGGAGCACAGTGGGGTAGCGAAAATGGAGCTCCACCCCAGAGCACCCAATTTGCACAGAAAGATGTTGAAAGAAAATGCACAAGCCACGCCCACAGTGTGGTAGTAAAAATTTTGGTAGCCCTTCACTGGGCATAAGCCAGTAATGGCAAACCAATGACATGTGTGTCAAGGGTGGCATGTCTTCACGTTTTGAGTGATATGTCAGCCATATCTTCCTATTTCTTCTACAAGATTTATATCTGTTTGGGCCTTTGTGTCTTTGTTTGTTCAGGGTCAGGTCAGTCTTTGAATCAGCTTCAATCTGCTCCTCTTCATCAAAAATTTTACTGGTTGTAGAAACTGGGTCAGAACTTCCCTATCCTCCGAATACAGTATGTCTCAAGTAAAGATTATAAGTGGATTGATATCATAATGTGCATTGATACCATGCCTCAAATGTTAAATGGGTTATCCTCTATGGCTTTAAATATAAGTTTAATAAGATGTGGGAGAAAGTTGAGCTGTGTAGCATCCTTTGCTGGGAGAACTCGTCCTGTTCAGAGCAGGAATTGGGGGGAAGGAAGCCCCATGGACTTGCCCTTATTGGATGGTCGAGCTTTGCTTCTCTGCCTTTAATCATTGCATTTTCTGGAGTGGCAGGAATATCGGCATAGCTGGTTGAAACCTTCCCTCCCCTCTTGGGAAGGACCCACCCATGCTGAATTCTGTCTGATTTGTGGGATGCTGGCAAAAAAAAAATATGGCAAAAGCAGCAGTAGAAGGCTGTTATGATAGAACATAATAATCAGAAATAGGCAGGGCACAAAGAAGGTGGCTGTCATAGCTCATTCTTTTTTAAAAAACAATGTTCAGGCAAGCATTTATTTATTTATTTTCAATCTGGTGGTGTTCACTTGCTGTTTAAAGGCTTAAACCTGATCAAATCATCAGAGATGGAAATAAGGTTTGATCCAAAAGCAAACATTACATTCAAACCGTATTCCAAATATTGAGTTGAACTAGGAGTAGTGTTGGCAGAACTACTTCAGAAGCGTAATATTATATGAACACAATACATGTAGTCCTCGACTTAACGGCTATGACCAACCCCAGTTCTTGTTGCTAAATGAGACAGCTCTTAAGTGATTTTTTACCCATTTTATGACCTCTCTTGCCACAGTTGTTAATCACTGCAATGGTTAGCAACATTGTTTTTAAATGAATTTGGTTTACTCATTGACTTGACTGACTGACTGATTGGCTTGTCAGAAGGTCGCCAAAGTGATCACATTGCAACCATCATAAATATAAATCAATTACCAAGTATCTGAATTTTGATCACATGATCATAGGAATGCTGGTCATAACTGTGAAAAACAGTCGTAATAAGTCACTTTTTTGAGTGATGTGACTTTAAACTATTATCAAATCAATGTTGTAAATCTATAACTACCTGTATAACCTCTTTAGAGTTTTGCATAGCCAAAATTGTCTCGAATTATCAACTATCTAGCAAACAAACTCAAGCTTATTCTGAAATAATTGTGTGAGAAAGAATTGTCATTGTCTGAAATGATCTTACATCCAAACATTTTTAGACGGAAATTGTTGCTGGCAACCTATGTTGTACTTTCTAGGTCTGACCTAAAAATAAATTATTCTAGGGTTTTAATATGGTTACGTTTGTCCAGGTCTCCCCTTACTACATTTCATAGTGTAATTATTAGAATCTTAGAAAGCCTTAATTTAAATTAGAAAACCTGTGACTAACCTATGATTGTTTCAGATAAAAACTCTGATTTAAAGCAGTTCCAGGCTTCTCTGATCACATATTGACTGTATTCGAAACAGAATCAATTTACTTCTGGCTCATCTATGGCTTATTTGAGTAAACACAGTCTTTTTTTAAAAAAATATTGTGGCTTTGTGGAGTTTATGGTCAGCCCTTCTTCCCACTCACACAATTTCTGCAAGTCCTATTTTTGCAACATTGGCAACCAACAATAAAGTGGGAGCATTTTTTTAGGATCAGAAAGTTTCCTGAACTACCAGAAATTGCTCCCATGTGGCACCAAATGTGGTTGGACAGCTTCTCTAATTAACACATCACTGAAATGAGTAGAAGGTAATTAAAAATGGCAGCTAAAGTCCAAATTCTGTTTGCAGTAAATACATAAACCAGTTAAAATAAATTGATTAGCAAAGGATATCCTCTTAACACTCTTTAAACGTGAACATCTGTTCTCAATAAATAATGCATGCAGCAGATATTAATTAGGATGCTTAGAGATCTGTGGGAGGGAAGGTGGCTCAGAAATTCCACTGAGGGCTTCTCCTTGCCAAGAAATCAATTCTGGAGGCTCAAGTGCTGATGATGGAATGAACATATGCTCTTTCACTTGCTCTATATGTACATGCGCCGAAGGGAACGAGTCCAAGTCAGGCAAAAATTATCCTCATACATGTGCTTAATGCCAGATGCCTTCTCAAAACAGACCTTCCTATAAACAGAAGCACTAACTAGTGGTGGCTAAGCTCTTCATTTAACAGCAACAACAACAATAACAATAGAGTTGGAAGAGATCTTGGAGGTGTTCTAATCCAACCCCCTGATCAGACAGGAAGCCCTATACCCGTGATGGCGAACCTATGGCAGGCGTGCAAGAAGTGGCACGTAGAGCCATCTCCTTGGGCACACAAGCCTGGAGACTGTTGCACTGGCCAGCTGGTCTTCACGTGCTTGGGAGCACCAGAAACTGGAAGAGCAGCCACCAATGTGTACATGCATGCATGCACTGGAAAGGTGATCTTCCAGTTTCCAGCATGCACATGCATGCCAGCCAGCTGGTTTTTGCACATTATGCATGCCCAAAACCAGAAGACCAGGTAGCCAGTATCCGTGCATCCACAGGAAATGGGAAGATCGTGAGTCTGCGGAGAGGGGCGACATACAAATCCAATAAATAATAATCTCCGGGACTGTCTTCTGCTTCACGAATCCCAGCAACTGGTTAGGTCCCACAGAGTTGGCCTTTTCCGGGTCCCGTCAATGAAACAATGTTGTCTGGCAGGACCCTGGGGAAGAGCCTTCTCTGTGGAGGCCCCGACCCTCTGGAATCAACTCCCCCCGGAGATTAGGATTGCCCCCAACCTCCTTGCCTTTCGTAAACTCCTTAAAACCCACCTCTGTTGTCAGGCAGGGGGAAATTGATTCCCCTGGGCCGTTTCTGTTTTATGTATGGTTTATATGAGATGTATGATTGCTTTTTATATAAGGGTTTTTAAATTGTTTTAATCAATTGGATTTGTACTGTTTTATTGTTGTGAGCCACTCCGAGTCTCCAGAGAGAGGCATCATACAAATCTAATTAATAATAATAATAATGATAATAATAATAATAATAATAATAATAATAGTAGTAGTAGTAGTAGTAGTAGTAGTAGTAGTAGTAGTAATGGCCACTCAATCCCAGGAGATAGCAGAATTGAGGAGAAGCAGCTAGAGAAATTAGTGAAATACAAAGATCTAAAAATCGAGCTGCAACGACTCTGGCATAAGCCAGTGAAAGTGGTTCCAGTGGTACTTGGCACGCTGGGCGCAGTACCAAAGGATCTCAGCAGACGTTTGAAAACCATCAGAATTGACAAAATCTCCATCTGTCAATTGCAAAAGGCCACTTTACTGGGATCGGCAAACATAATTCGCTGCTACATAACACAGTCCTAGCTGCTTAGGAAGCGCCCGACTGGTGATGAAATACGAAATCCAGCATAGTGATCTTGTTTGATGTGTTGTACAGAATTAATAATAATAATAATAATAATAATAATAATAATAATAATAATAATAATAATAATAATAATAATAATAATATAGAGGCAGTTCTTCCAGAACCTGCATCAGCAAACAGATAAGAAAATTGAAAAGACAGAGGTAAAAATACAGTAACAACAAAATTCTGGAAAGATCTCTGGGAGGTCGAAAAGGACTATAACAAAACTGCTGGGTGGATAAAGGAGTTTGAGAAAAAATTCTCAAAGAGCAATATGCACCAGCTGGAAATAACACCTGAAATGATTGCAACAAGAGTGAAGAAAGTAAAGAATTGGACATCCCCTGACACTGATCAGGTGCATGGTTTTTGGCTGAAATACCTGACCAGCCTGCATGCAAAAATGGCCGAATTGTTCAACAAAATGCTGCAGACAGGAAATATCAGTGAATGGCTTACAACTGGCAGAACATATTTAATACAGAAAGACGCAGCGAAAGGAGCCATACCAGGAAACTACAGGCCAATAACATGTTTGCCGACCATGCTGAAACTGCTGACAGGTATCATAGCTGACAGAATTCAGGACTACCTAGAAGAAAATGACATCATGCCAGTGGAGCAAAAGGGCAATAAAAGATGAGGCAGAGGTACAAAAGACCAGCTCCTAATTGATAAAATGATTTTGGAGAACTGTAAGAACAGGAAAACAAACCTGTACATGACCTGGATTGACTACAAGAAAACCTTTGACTCATTGCCACACAGTTGGATCATAAAATGCCTGGAAGTCATTGAAGTCAATGAAAACATCAAGAAATTCATAGAAAAGGCAATGAAATATTGGAAGACTGAGCTTTTTGTTGGGAATGAAAGCTATGGACTGATCAACATTAGAAGGGGCATCTTCCAGGGGGACTCTTTGTCCCCATTGCTATTCATCATCACTATAATCCTACAGAAAACCTATCCTATCATCCTACAGAAAACAAACCTAGGCTATGCCTGCTGTATATGGATGACCTGAAGTTGTACAGAAAATCAGAAACTGAGATACAGTCACTAACCAACACTGTGTAAATCTTCAGCAATGATATCAGCATGGAGTTTGACCTGGATAAATGTGCCACAATGGCACTGAAAAAGGGGAAAATCACTGAAAGTGAGGGCATTGAAATGCCAAATGGTCAAACCATCCAGTGCCACCAGCCAGAAGCTACAGATACTTGGGCATCTTGCAACTGGATAATATCAAGCATGGTCATGTGAAAACTGTCATCAGCAAAGAGTACATCCAGAGGACCAGAAATTTTTTTAAGAGCAAACTGAATGGTGGCAACACTATCAAGGCTATAAATACTTGGGCCATACCTGTCATTACATACACAGCTGGCATAGTGAACTGGACTCAAGCAGAACTGGACAACTTGGACAGGAAAACCAGAAAATTAATGACGATTCATCATGCACTACACCCCTGCAGTGACGTTGACATTGCTTCTTGTCCTACCTTCAGGTCCTTTGGAAAATAGGTTGATTGCCTCTTCCATTTGGTTCAGATGAATCAGTGGGCATTGCTGCCCGTTATTTTGCTAATTTGTATAACTGCATTTGTTTCTGTGTTTCACAAAAAAGGAAAGTCACTTCAGATTTGTTTTTCCTTGTCTGTCGGATGTGATACATCCGACCTATGTAGGTCAGATGTATCAATGTTCCAGGGAAAATTAAAAGTGTTATATTATTGAATGTGGCACAGATAAATAGCTTTTCTTATGATATGAAAAATATGTGAAAGGGGGTAGCTCTGTTCAGTTGGATGTTGTACTTTATTTGTTGGTTTTCGGGTCACTAGAAGGATTTTTCCTTCTTTTTTGAATTGTAATCAGACTCTAAGCCCTCGCTTCTGTTGTGGTTAGCTCTGGCCCAGCTCCTGCCCCAAGGACTGTGGATGTGGGGGAGACATCCACATGCTTCAGGCCTGTTTTTCCCCTGGTTGAATCTGCTGATGAAGGCTCCTCTGACCAAGAAGACATGAGTGACAGGGAGGAGGAGAGTGGGGCAGACAGCTCAGAAGGAGATCAATTATCTAGCTCCTCCTTGGATTCAGAACAAGAGTTAATGATACAGCCATGCATGAGGAGAGCGGTGCATAGGCCACAACAACTGAGAGATTATCAAAGAAAATGAGGCCACCTGTGGTTGGGTGGGGCTGTGGTAATTAGTGAGGCTGCTATAAATAGCAGCCTGTGGGTTTGGCCATTGTGGAGGAGTATCTGATCCTTGTGTTTCGTGACTGCTTTACTGACTTTGACCTTTTGTGTGCTGATTTCCCCCCGCTTTGAAAGTAAACCAGGGCAGAGTGTGTTTCACTTTGTGAAAGAAGAAGGACTGTGAATTACCTCACAGCTGCAAGCTAAGTATCACAGAACTGATAAAGGACTTGTACAAATTACCAGTTTGTTTGGAGACGAGTGCTCTTTGCTATACCAAAAGAGGGCTTGTTTAAGGGAATTTTCATTATAAAGAACATTGTTTTGAATTTTCAAATGTGTGTGTGTCTGAAATTTGTACCTGTGAATTTTTGGGAGGAGTCTACCAGACAGCCCGACAGAACAGCTTCAAGCAACATTATGGTGATCTAACAAATTGACCTGACCAGAATAAGCCTAGAAATCATGGTACAAAATAACATGAATTGTTTGTGGATATTTCTGGAGGGGGGGTGGCCACATTGCATAGAATCATCCTACTCAGGGATTCAGAACTTTAATCAAGCATCATAAGGTGTCTTCAAAGGTTGAGGCAAGTGAATTATGCATTATACCTGAAACACAAAATAATTGAATTGTTCATTAGTTGCAACTGCTTTTCTAATTCGCAAGAATAATCTACAAGCATGATGTTGTACTATTGGAACATTACCAGTTCAGCCATGGCAACTGCTGTGGTTAATTATCAGAACTCCCAGATGTAACATTCCAGACACTGAAATGTCAGTTCTTCTCAGATCTAATTCTATAGATGAACAAGCAGATCTTAGTACTAAAACAGTGTTGCTTCCCTACCTAATATGTAACAGTCTCTTGAGAGAGCACATAGTAGCTTCAGACCAATCAGCCTTTAATAAAACGAGTGCAATGAAATAGGGAAAAAGGTGCATTTTCTGAGACTGCTGCTGCGAAAGGTTAGTGGAGGCACTGGTGCTCAGTTAAACTTAGAAATGTCATAGGCATTGCTCAGAGAGCTGACAGGTGAATTAAACTGGGATCAGAGGAGTGTCTTACTTGTGTTCAAGACAAATTCTCTCTACTAGGGTCAGCAAAAGCATCAGGAATAGGATAAAAAAACAAGGAAAATTGTACAATGGCAAACCTAGCCTGTTGATCTAAGATCCATGCCCAAACATTTCTGCTTGGATTTATTTATTTATTTATTTATTTTATTTATTAATCAGATTTGTATGCCGCCCCTCTCCGCAGACTCGGGGCGGCTCACAGCAATAACAATGCAATGTAAAACAAATCCAATGTTTAAGTTAATTTAAAAAACCCCAATTTTAAACCAATCATACATACTAGCGTACCATGCATAAATTTTATAAGCCTAGGGGGAAGGAAAAAGTCAATTCCCCCATGCCTGATGGCAGAGGTGGGTTTTAAGGAGCTTACGAAAGGCTAGAAGGGTGGGGGAAACTCTGATATCTGGGGGGAGTTGGTTCCAAAGGGCCGGGGCCGCCACAGAGAAGGCTCTTCCCCTGGGTCCCGCCAAACGACATTGTTTAGTTGACGGGACCCGGAGAAGTCCAACTCTGTGGGACCTAACTGGTCGCTGGGATTCGTGCGGCAGAAGGCGGTCCCGGAGATATTCTGGTCCGGTGCCATGAAGGGCTTTATAGGTCATAACCAACACTTTGAATTGTGACCGGAAACTGATCGGCAACCAATGCAGACTGCGGAGTGTTGGTGTGACGTGGGCATATTTAGGAAAGCCCATGATAGCTCTCGCAGCTGAATTCTGCACGATCTGAAGTTTCCAAACACTTTTCAAAGGTAGCCCCATGTAGAGAGCATTACAGTAGTCGAACCTCGAGGTGATGAGGGCATGAGTGACTGTGAGCAGTGACTCCCGGTCCAAATAGGGTCGCAACTGGTGCACCAGGTGAACCTGGGCAAACACCCCCCTCGCCACAGCTGAAAGATATTTCTCTAATGTGAGCTGTAGATCGAGGAGGATTATGTAAGGTTTGAATACATTAGCAAAGGAATGATATGTATCATGGGCCTCTATAGCCTCCTGCTGTTCAAAGGATGAAAGCCATAAGATATACTTATGTCTTTGGGATATGATATCATGACCCACATACAAAAGTGGTACTTGCATCACAATGGTGCAGCACTGTTTTTATCAAGGCTGACCCATTTGATCTGACTTTAAACTCATTGTGAGCTGTGACCTTCTCTAGATCTTTCATGGGATGGAGAAGCCATTGAGGTTAGGAAAAAATGGTTCAATAAGGGGAACCTCAGTGAGGTGCATGTCATCATCTCCATTGTAGAAAATAAAATATGTCAAAGTGACAGGGATCTACCATAAACAGGAATATGATTTCTTTCTACCTTTTGATAGTAAACATGCAAGCCATTTCAGAGTTTCACAGCTTGGGGTAGACTTGCCTCCTGCAAGTAATGTAAAACTGTCAAGAAAACTCATCAATTATAATGTCATAAAGTAGAAAGCAGACACAGCTATTAGACTTGCGGACCGGAATGTCAATAGTCTAGGATTTTTTTAAAAAAAAGTATTGAAGAAAATACAAGTTCCCAAAATTAAATGAATTTATTGAACAGTTCAACTGATTTAATCAAAGTTAACAACTGAATGTGCAATACAGTCGAGCATTTTTAATAGCATAGAGCAAGGTGTTAAAATCTGCAAATGCCTGTGGGAAAATCCAAGTCTGTGGATTTTCCATCATTGATTTTAGATTGGGTTGCATTACACCAAACAGGCCCAATGTGCGATTTGAAAGAACTAGACTCACAGGTCCTGCTTGAACCTACCACAAAGAAGATGCAGTCAAGCTATTCTCCAAAGCACAAGACAAGAAGAAATGAATTGAAACTAATCAAGGAGAGAAGCAACATAGAACTTGTTCTGTCTGGGTCACTCCGGAAGCTATGACCAACCCAAAAAGATAAGCCAAACACACCGGTAGAATTCACACACACAGTTTATAATGAGAAAGAGAAAAATAACCAACAGAAAATGTCCTTACAAGTCAAGAAACATTGGAACTCCAAACAGATACACAGAGGCAGGGAGTTGGACTAGAAAATCTCCAAGGTACTTTCCATTCTGTCATTCTGAACAATGGATAACAACTGTGGCACTGACACCCTTTGCACAACTCTATCCTGTACTCTTGGACTGGGAGACCCCATTCCTGGTCACTTATATCTCAATCATGTCACAATTGGATTACTGCAATGTAGTATACCTGCAATTGTCCTTGATGATCACACTAAACTTCTGCTAGTCCAGAATGCAGCATGTGGGTAGTTACAGGTATACATTCCTACCTTTAGCAGCACCTTTACAGCTTCAAGATGTAACAATTACCAGTGTGGTCCATCTACTTTTCAAGGTACTGTTTTTTCCTTCAGGGCTAGACTACTGCATCTGTCCATTCAAGTAACAGTTGTTAAAATAGGTGGTGGATCCCATTGCTTAGGCATTTGAGGGAACTGAAGAGGTATGCCTTCTTTGTTTTACCATCAGTTACCATCCTTTGATTTGATTGGATTGGATTGGATTGGATTTGTATGCCACTGTGGGATTACTCACGAATGTGAATCCTAGAAAGAAGACTTGGAAACATTCTCTCTCTGGGTGAAGTGACACAGCATAGAGTTGACACAGCATAGAGTTGTGCACTTCCCCTTATTTGGGAGCATAAGGAAATGGGGATAATTACACATACATGTCAAGTGATACACAAACATCCAATAACATAACTTCAAACATGACATATTTTTGAGTTCTTCCTTTCCCACAGGTATCACAAAACAATTTCCTAGAAAAACTTCCTCAAAGCAGATGTTTCTCACACCTAATTTCTCTGAAGCCTTCTGCTTTATCACAACTAATCTCCTTAATCACCCTCTCGTCCTGTGTATGCTTCAGGCAATGTAAATCTTCCCCTTTGATCGTATAACGTCCTGTCTGGAGTGATGTAAATTTGTTTATCAGTGAGATGTTTATTGAGCCCTTTTGTTTCCTGTTGTAATTACCAGGAATACAGACTAGGCAAGTTAGTGCTGTCCTATCCTGGCTTATAATAGATTCAGGGTAAGCAGAGTATTTTTATGCTAGAGGTCCAGATATAAATCCTATTCTAACATTTATGCCATACTGCAACATGCCGCCCCTCTCCGTAGACTCAGGGCGGCTAACAACAATAGTAAACAGCATATGACAATCCAATATTAAAACAGTTAAATACCCTTATTGTAAAACCAAACATACATACAGACATACCATGCATAAAATTGTAAAGGCCTAGGGGGAAAGAGTATCTCAATTCCCCCATGCCTGGCAGCAGAGGTGGGTTTTAAGAAGCTTACGAAAGGCAAGGAGGGTGGGAGCAATTCTAATCTCTGGGGGGAGTTGGTTCCAGAGGGCCGGGGCTGCCACAGAGAAGGCTCTTCCCCTGGGTCCCACCAGGCGACATTGTTTAGTTGACGGGACCCGGAGAAGACCCACACTGTGGGACCTAACTGGTCGCTGGGATTCGTGCAGCAGAATCCAATAACATTCCCCATGAGACTGACACAGTGCAAAAAGAATGGCTTCTCTTCTGTTCTCCACTTTGTAAGATGCCACAGAGCTCAACTCTTTCTTCTTTCCTTCTCAACTTCTACATGAAAACAATGGGTGATGTCATTTGAGATAAATCAGATCAGTATCATCAATTTACTGTTGATATCCTCCAATTAGATCCATTGACTCCAGGCTGGCCAAGTGAGAGCCATTGAAGTTCTCTTCCATTGCTTGATGACTGTATGGGCCTGGATGTGGAGAAACCAATTTTGTTTCAATTCTAATAAGGCTAAGAACTTTAGAGCCAATTAGATTAGGAATATTCCCGATGTAGTCTTAGATATCATTGTACAGTACTTCCCCATTCAACAATGATACACCATCTGGGATAGGGTAATGATAGGAGATTCATTGAGAGGGAGCAACTATGGAAGGAAGTCATTTCCACAATGTCTTCTGGTGTGCCAGTTGTGCCGTTTCCCAAATCAGGAAGCCCTTCAGACAATCATTTATGTCCTAATCTATTCAACAACTTGACTACTGCAATGTATTTCCATGCAACTGTTCTTGAAGAAACTTCAACTGGTTCATAACGCAGTGGCATAGGCACTGATGGTATGCCCTGCTATACTTTTGCTTTGTACATTGCTGGTATGTGATTGCTGATATGTTCCAGGTAGAATTCAAGATGCTACCTTAAAATAACTCACTTCCCCATGATTGTGCCCCTCGTCTTCCTCCGATATATTTTAATTATTATTGTCCTGGGGATAATCACCTATCAATCTTTATTACCAGCAAATTGCTATGGGAATAGTGGTCTTAAGATCAATATTCATTCCAGAGAGGAGAAGACTTAAAATGGGATTTTAGGCTCAATAGTTCAAGATCAAGACAAGAATTATTGTACCTTTATATGTTTTTTAATGTTTTTATCTGTATACTATCTGGGGGTAACCCTGAGTATGAGATGGTCAATATCATATTTACATACATACATACATACATACATACATACATACATACATACATACATACATACACACACAGTGAAGGGCTTCCAAAACTTTTACTACCACATTGTGGGCGTGGCTTATGTAGGAAGCCCTGCATTTTCTTTTAACATCTTTCAGTGCAAATTGGGTGCTCTGGGGTGGAGCTCCATTTTTGGTACCCCACTGTTTACCACCACCACCCCATCTGGGCAGTAGCCCACCCCATACATACATACATACACATATATAGTACATACATACATACATACATACATGCATGCATGCATGCATACAGTTTAACTACTGAAATCATTCTCTCAACTTTTCTTATTCATATAGAGCTCCTTTCTCATTGGTGGAAAAGTACACAGACAGCTCTTTGTAAAGCTATTAGACTTGATTTTTTAAAAAAATTAAAACTTGAAATTAAGAATAGAAAATGTTAGCATTTTGTTTTAGAAATAAAGCGTACTCGGTGCTGATGATCCTCGTGGTTTCTTCTTCTTCATCCCTAAGGTTTTGCCCTGATATTAAATGCAGGTTATGGCTCTTTTGGTTCAAATTCTGTATGCAAAATTATATCTGAAATTGCCAGTTAACAGTGTCGTGCTCTGAAGCATGAAAAACCTGCCTGAGTAGCAAGTGGCATTGAATAGCATCCTCTTTCTTCTGCAGTATTCTGATACCTTGGCAAATTAAGCACCGTTCATTTTGACATAGCCAATCTTGGCTTTGCAGCACATCCCAGAAGTATGTTCTTGAATAGAGAACAAGAACGGCTTATTAATTAGGTCTTCTTCTCTCTTTTTTTTGCCAAAAAAGCTCTTGTCCAGGTGTTCCAATAACATACAATGCCTACTCCCTAGCTACCAACCTGCATGGAGTCACTGGGTCACTAATAAAAGCAGCAGAGACAGTGATAAAGGAAGAGAGAGCAAAGTAAGATAGGGCAGAAAAAGAGCAGGTCCCTTGGTGGAACATTAGGAACAATTTGCTTGGCTGTTAACTTGCTCCAACATATTTATTTATTTTTATTAGCAGCCATGGTGTTTGCAGGAGACATCCTAAGATTATCTCTCTCTCGCAAAAGAAAAGGTTGCCATCTACAGTATATTCATGGAGATAACATACTCAAAAAGAAGGACCAGGGGTTACATGAAAACAGTATTCCAATACTTGAGGGGCTACCACAGTGAGGAGAGGGGTCACACTGTTTTCCAAAGCACCAGAAGACAAGGAATAATGGATGGAGCTGACCAAGAAGAGATTCAACCTGGAAATAAGGAGGAACTTTCTGATGGTGAGAGTGATCAACCAGTGGAACAGCTTGCCTTTGGAGGTTGTGGAGCACTCTTGAGACTTTCAAGAGGAGATTGGACTGCATTTGTCTGAAATGGTGCAGGGACTCCTGCTTGAGCAGGGGGTGGACTAAATGATCTACAAGGTCCCTTCCAACTCTAATAATAATGTAATCTAATCTATCCAATATAATGTTTCTGTGTACAGGGTGCAACTACTCTGCTCAAGGAAAGCAATCCACTCCTTATTCCCCTCATTTGTTCCCCATTTCAGATTGACACACTACAACCTGTAGTTGTTACATATAGTCGTTTCACATTTGTTTGTTTTTAGGGAGAGAATGGAGGAGGAAAATGTATGCCTAAGCATAAGTCTATTAGGATGCGATGGCTCAGTGGCTAAGACACTGAGCTTGTTGGTCAGAAAGATCGGCAGTTTGGCGATTCAAATCCCAAGCGCCATGTAACAGAGTGAGCCTTAATTACTTAACAGTTCAAAAGCATATAAAAATGCAAGTAGAAAAATAGGGATCACATTTGGTGAGAAGGTAACAGTGTTCCATGCACCTTTGGCATTTAGTCATGCCAGCCACATGACCATAGAGACATCTTTGGACAGTGCTGGCTCTTCAGCTTTGTAACAGAGATGAGTAACGCCCCCTAGAGTCTGGAATGGCTAGTACATATGTGCAAGGAGAACCTTTACCTTAAGCAAAGCCCCACTGACTTTTTTTACTACAGTTTTTTTTTCTTTTTCCTTCATGATGACCACGTTATAATATTTTTTTAAAATATATTTAATATTTTTTTTAAAAAAAATAGGCAAAAAAGACCCAGGCATGCACTGTGGTCCAACCATTAGGTGCACTTGAATTGACATCTGCGGGCAACTTTATCATAGTGGGAAATGACTGTATGGATTTTGTCGAGGAAATAAATTTCCACTTTGATCTTGAAAGTCTACGATTCCTTTCATTTTTTCTTGTTGGTTATTTGCTCATATTGGAACAGCACACAATCATGGGAGTTATAGGCTAGACGGTGACATAAAATCCAAGGCATGTCAGTTTTGAAATCTCTGAACTGTAATGCACCAGTGTCACAGTAGACAATTCTGATTTTTTAAAGAATAAAAACTGCTTTCTGTTTTGTAGATTTTCATAAGAAACAAGCCATGCAATATACAAATGAATACAATATATTCCACATGAAATATGTGTAATGAAGCATCTTTTTTTTCCCCAGAGAAACAGTTTCAAGGCACTGTAGTTTCGAACAGAGCTGCCTAGTTAATTGTTGCATTTTAATTATTTTAATGTTATCTTATATTGGATCTTAGAGACTTGCATTTCATAAAGTGACTAAAAAGAACAACTAATTATAGACTAGTACTCAGATGAATTTTCATGAGAAATGATTTTCAAAGACAAAAAGTAGGTTTTGAATGCATTTAAAAAGGCTTTTGAACTTCTCTCTACCATGTAGTAATTGATGATGAGGATTGTGACTTTATTTTCTTGCTCCTCATGAATAATATAAACTTTTTTGGTTTCTGGTTACACCATAGTCATCCAGAGATAATATACAAAGATATATGGTGCCATATATATTTTTAGACAACTGCTGATTTCTGTATAAGCAGATTCGTACATCTGTTTCTCTTATTCTGACTTGAAATGATATGAAAGTATATAGTATATGATGTAGACTGGTTCACAGTGCTCATATTTTCCATGTAATTGCAAGAAATAAATACAAACAAATGATTAAAAAAAGGGAGACAGCAGTCATTTTAGGGTTGTTATTGCTATAATAAATATTGTTGAACCTCAAAAATGTCTATGTAGACTATTGTTTCCCCACCCAATATTAACCTCTTCTATTGGGATTATACTTCCCAAAACAGTGGTTGTGTTTGGGGGAACTCTGGGATCTGGAATCCCAAGACATCTGGAAAAGTCTAACAGATTCTAATTCTTCCTATTAGCCAGTAATGGGCTGTTGCCCCCACAATGCACTATTTATTGAATACTTAATAGTTCTTTTTTATTGTCCTTCCTTTTTTAGTACATTAGTATGATCCTTAATTGGTTTTAAAATAGGAAATAATTAAATAGTATGTTTTTACCCATAAACGTTTTAATCATTATCTAGAACTGAAATTTTATAGCAATTAAAGAAAATTGATATACTTGCCTAATCTGTTATCATACCGAACCTTGTGGGTTCAGTACAAAACCTTAAAATGTTACTGTGCTCAACAAATAATGCTGTCTATCATTTGTCCTTTTTGTGGCAATTCAAATGATGTGACTTAATCAACCGAAAAAGAGTCCAAGCACCTATTTGAAAACTTATCTTGGTTGGTAAGCCACTCCCATCCAGACACATGATCTTTAAGTCACCCCGGTCACATGATTGTCAAGGCACTCCCACCTGGTCACATGGCTGGCAAGCCACTCCTACTCGGTCACATGACCATCAAGCCATGCCAACAAAATAAGCCACACCCACAGTGTGGCAGTAAAATTTTTAGTAGCCCATCACTGCTATTAGCCCAATCAAACATAGAATTTCAAAGCACACATTTAAGGAGGCTCATCAGAAAAGTAGTTGATCCATACTTCAGAACTGAAAAAAACAGCTAAAGTAATGAACAATAAGCTTGCACCGTAAGTATAGATTTGGCCATGTGCAGTGAAGGGCTACCAAATTTTTTAATACCACACTGCGGGTGTGGCTTATGCAGGACACCCTGCATTTTCTTTCAACGTCTTTCAGTGCAAACTGGGTGTTCAAGGGTGGAGCTCCATTTTTGCTACCCCACTGCATTTCTCCCCATCTAGGCAGTAGCCCACCCCTGGCCATGTGGCATATATAGCTTTAACCAATCCTTGCCATCACCTCTTAATATCCTGTTTCTAAACCACCAGTGTGTCTAATGATAAGAGCTATGCTGCAAAATAACTAGAATGAAAATGAAAAAAGGAAAGATCCTACGTTAGATTTTTGCTAATCTTTTAATAACCTTAAACTTAAAGTAAAATGGCATGATAAGAAAACCACTATGGAGTAATGAGGCAATAGTATTGGCTTTAATCTAGGTAGCAAATCTAGATAGAAAATAAAAAGCAACTAGAAGTGAAATAATTAGTTTCTAAAAGGAAAGAAACACCCTGGTACTATACTGAATCACAGATATTTAATCTTATTTTGAAACGTTCATTCCAATATTTTCTATTAGCGTATAAAGCTAAAACCAAAACATTCTCCTAAAAAAGGCATTTATAAAATGTTAAGCATTGAATGTTTCATGTGAGAATATAGTTCATTTCCAGGGGCTAAATGGTATTAGATGATTCAATCCTGAATGTATCAACTGATGAGTCTTGGGTTAACAATGAATTGGATGTAACAGTCATTTTAAATGTTTCTTCCTAAGAAAATCTCTGCCTTTTGTTTCACTAACCACTTACTAGGCCAACTAAACTACAAGTGAAATACAAGGGTATAATTTACTCAAAGACCAATGTCAATCATCACTGCAGGGAAGGATCAATTTGGGCTGATCTACATTCAGTCTGAAATGTGACTTTCTAGCTCCCTTCAATAATTCCTTGCTTATAAAATGTAAAAGAATACGAGAGAGCAATGAGTTGACTATGTGGCCTGCTTTAAAGATGACCTCAATTCAAAAGATTGCCTATTCCAATGACTGTCTATCCATCAGAAAATATAAAAAGAAAATGCTATCTTCAATGTCACCTTGGCTGATTTTAGGCCTTACCTAATTATATGCACATTTGCAAACAACTTCCTTTAAAATACACATTTATATATTCATATATATTTTTTTGCAAAAGAAGAATTGTGTAGCAATATTTGAAATGTGTGAAAGGGAAAAGATAATTGCATAGTGACACAGAAATCTCTTTGAATAGAATTTAGTTGAATCATATTAATAGGAAGCAAATTTTTCACAAGAAGGGCTTAAATTGTACAGCTTTATTTCTTCATTTCACCTTCAATACAATCTCGGCCCCATTTATATTCTCATTGTTTCATAGTTTTTCAAGAAACCATCTTAATATTTGTTCAAATATTTGTGTTGCTGAGAATTGTCTTCTTTCTCAGTTAAAAAAAAATTAGAAAAAGGTACATTTGCTGTCAAATGCCTGAACAACACTAGAGATCAAAGCAAAGAGGACAAAATTTTTACTGCAGGAGTCTCCAAAACAGAGGCCTGATAATATCCTTCTCTCTGGTATGCCAGATTTTGCAACTCCTTTCTTCTTGAGTTAGATGGCTCCCCTAACCTTTCAGTCTTACACAAGACACAAGAACTTTCAATTCTATGAGCAGAACTCTTTGCTGGACTATCCAGAGCTGAGGTGTTGTCTCTCCTTATCTCTATCTTTGTCTGAAAAGAGGTGGAGAAGAATATTTTAAGAAGTAATGTGATGAAAGCCTTGCAGATCTCCCACCGAAAGTTGACATGCTAAAACTTGTCTGAAATTTTTATTCTGTTATCCCTGCTATTTAAACTCTATTCTGTCAAAATAAAATAAAATAAAGATAAGATAAAGATAAAATAAGGTAGGGTAAGATTTTAAAAAAAGAAAGAGAAGGCAAGATACAATAAGGTAAGGTGTGATAAGGTGAAGTGAAAGAGGAGAGGAGGGTAAGGAGAGGTTTTTTGCTTTCCATTTAAGACCAATGGACACATGTCTTGTAAAAAATGAATTTCAAAGGAGCTCAGATCAAAACAGTTTACCTTCATATCTTGAAGTACAAACCCAAATCAAATTGAATTGTTCTATTCCTGAATTTATAATCTCCAATTTGAAGCAAATAGTTACACATCAGTCACCTTTATACAGGGAGTATCAAACTCGCAATGTCAGTTTGCTAAGCTAAATTAATATGGCAGCCTGGAAGAAAATGTAACTATATTTAAAGCAGACACTTAGTTTCTGGAATCTCAGAACTGTCAAGCACAAAATATCATCACCTTTTGTGGTTTCAGTCCAAATTATGAGGCATCTACCTTCATCCATCATTCATCCATTTAGACATTGATTCCCAAAATGCATAACCTCTCCTGCTTCAGGAATTAGGAAAAAGTAGACTCTGCCCAAAGTGTTGTTAGTGTAAACCCACTTTTGTAAGATTTTATAACCCATGAGGAGCCTGCTAATTGTACAGAAAGATGGAATACAGGTGACACAAACACATAAGAACAATAAATTGAGATTGCTGTGTGTATTGCTACAATTTTACAAACCATCCCTGAGCTAATACTTTATATCTTCTGCAGTATTCCAAAAAATTAAGCTGATTCTCTAGTCCTCCCACCAGAAAGTTGTAATTGTTGAATACAAATATTCTTTTAAAAAAATACTTTAGCACAGACCACTCTTTTAAAGCATTACAATGGGGTATCTAGTAAATGGAGTAATTTGGGGGTGCTGGTAATTGGAGAATCCTCAAAGGAACTGAATCTGCCATCTGTAGACCACACAATCAATCCAGAGAGGTATGTTGCCTCACTGGAGCTAAAATCATGGACATAGAAGAGAAATTAATAAAACCTACAGACTATTACCCCCTACTATTACTTCGTGTAAAAACAATAATGAGAGACTATGACCAGCTGGGCAAGAAAGTCAAAGACATAGGTGCACAAGGTTTTTTTTCATTTATACTACCAACAAGAGGACAATATCCTGTAAGAGAACAAAGAATTCTACAAGTGAACCACTGGCTAAAGGGTTGATGTCACCAAAAAAACTTTGGATTCCTGGATCATGGGCTGTACTACCTCCATGATGGACTCTTGGCAAGGAACCGTTTACATCTCACTAAGACTGGGAAGAATGTCCTTGGAAAATGACTGTCCCAACTTGTCAGAAGGGCAAAAATCAAGCAGGGAAGGTGACCAATCTCCAGGATCTCCGGGACCTAATTCCAAGCAAGGGAAATATGGGAAAGAAGACAAACTCAAACGCCAATCTGAAGACACAGAAAGCTCTCCCAGAATTAGGCACAAATAACTCAAATGCCTTTACACAAACACACAAAGCCTGGGAAACAAACAGGGTGAATTGGAAATAATGCATGAAGGTGAACATGACATAGTTGGAATAACAGAAACCTGGTGGTATGAAACCCACAATTGGAACCCGCAGATAAAAGGATACAAACTCTTCAAGAAAACCAGATTACACAAAAGTGGAGGTGAAACTGCACTGTCTATAAAAGACCATTATGTTGCTACAGAGCTAAATATAACTAAAGAAGAAAACCCCCTAGAATGCATATGGTCTAACATAAAAGAAAAAACCAATGATATAATAAGAGCAGAATATTATAGGCCACCAAATCAAACAGAAACAATGGGCATCCTTTTTTTACCAACCAACTAACAAACATATGCAGGAAACACAATGCAGTAATAATGGGAGACTTTAATTGGATATCAACTGGAAAACTAGCTCGGTACCAAGTGAGAAATCAAACAGATTCCGAACAAGCCTTGCTGTCAACTTCGTTGTCCAAAAAGTGGAAGACGAAACTAGAGGAACAGCCATACTGGATCTAATGCTCACAAACAGAGAAGAAGTGATAGAAGGAATTGAAATTGCAGGAACATTGGGTGAGAGTGACCATGCCAGGGGAGGGCTGCTGCCCAGATGGGGGAGAATGCAGTGGAGTAGTGAAAATGAAGCTCCACCCTGGAGCACCCAATTTGCCCTGAAAGAAGTTGAAAGGAAATGCAGGGCATCCTGCATAAGCCACGGCCACATTGTGGTAGTAAAATTTTTGGTAGCCCTTCACTGGACCACGCCATACTAAAATTCACCATAACAATTGAACAGAGATTTTAGAAAAGCTGATTTCAATAAATTCAGAGAAAACCTGAGAAAGATCCTTTGGATGAAAGTCCTAAAGGGTAAAACTACTCAAGAAGCTTGGGAGACTGTGAAAAACACAATCATAAAAGCCCAGAACAGCACAATTCCAATGAGATAGAAAAACAAGAAATCCAAAAGGAAACCAGCATGGCTACATAAAGGCATCACCACAAATTGAATAAAAAAAGACAAATACAAAAAATAGAAAGAAGAACACATAACTAAGGCAGAGTACCAACAGACAGCCAGAATCTGCAAAAAAAAAAATCTGGACAGCAAAAGCCCAGAATGAATAAAGACTTGCAACAAAAGTCAAAGATAATTTAAAACGTTTATTCCAACACATAAACAAGAAAAAAAATCAAGGACACAGTTTGTTCACTCAAAAGAGAAGGTGGCAAAGAAGTAACAGACAACAGAGACAAATTAGAGCTAATTAACACATTATATGCATCAGTCTTCAAACAAAAAGAAACTTCAGATCAACTAACCAGTAACACAATTGCAAAAAAGAGTTGAAACAAAATTCAACATAAACAAAAATACAGTAAGAGACCACCTGTCGGAACTTAACAAATACAAATCACCAGGACCAGATGGACTACACCCCAGAGCCCTAAAGGAACTAGCAGATGTCATTTCAGAACCACTGTACCACATCTTCCAAAAATCCTGGAACACAGGAGATCTATCTGAAGCCTGGAAATGAGCTGAAGTGGTCCACATCTACAGAAAAGGCCAAACAAACAAATTCAGATCCAAGTAACTACACACCAATCAGCTTAACATCAATACCTGAGAGGAAACACAATGCAACCTCAGGTTCATTGCATCTGTTATGTTTTTTAATTTATTGGCACGTAAACAAATTGCTTATATGTGGTATATTAGACACTGTCCCCTTCAAACCAGTAAAGCACTTCTGCAAATCAGGACCAATTTTGGCAGAAGAGTCTTCTGTGAATCTTTGCAAGATTGGGAAAGGTCCTGAAATAAATAATGCTGACCTTTCAGGAGATGTTTTTGTCTCAATATTCAAAGCAATGGGTCCAGAAGAGCTCCTTGAATTATTTGGAGAATCTTGGTAGGTATATTTGTCATTATATAGCTATCAAGCTCCTTCTGCAAAATGGGAATTAGATTTTGGAATAAAGAGCACATTCATCATAATTATTGTCACTATATCCACATGAGCTTCAAGACACCATGCAAAGTATAATCTTCTTCTCATTCATTCTATGCGACTACTATTTTATAAAATGGTGCAAAACCAATACATTAAAAAATCCCTGCCTTACAATAACCTGACCATTATGTGGTTACTTTTACAATCTCAATATTATGGGCTGGAGCTTTTACCCTTAAACTTTATTTTCAGATTATGTACATTTCTGCCCAGTGTTGTTTTAGAAATAAACTGTTCTTTGGTATCCTACACATGGACATAACTGATTTAAAAGATTTAAAAGATCATTTCAGAATGAATGACTACAGTAAATGAAAATCAGGTTGCAGTCTACGACAATCTGTATAATAAAAAATAATTTTCTTAGATATGTGGACAGGAATGTTAATTTTGTCCATGGAATGTTGATGGGGATGTCATTATTGTTTTTAACAATTTCTTTGTAGGTATTCTGTCTTCATATCTCCATTCAGTAGTGTGAATACAATCTAAGGACCAATCTTCACTTCTCACCTTGCAATTTCCTAAGAGGCTATGGGTACTAGTGATCCTGCTATGAGATTCTGAAATGGGGAAGGATGAAGGGCAGCATCATACTTATCAATTCCAGCATTTCTGTACTGTGTCTCTTTTGCCACAATGTTATTCTCTGTTTTATTTTTTCACAAAGCCAGGGAAGCAGATCCTCAGTAAATAAGCTCTTCAAAAGACAACTGCACAAGAAGTCAAAAACTGTACGAGACTTCAGGTTATGACAGTATGGAAGACCTAAAAATGATATAAATCCTTATAAGTTTGTTTATTTTATTTTTATTTATTTATTTTATTTGTCAAGTACGTATTGGTGGTATACAAGTAATAGGAAGGATACAGGACTAGTAGATGGTCTGACAGTGTTGTGCGGATTAGTTGTTTAGCAGATTGAGGGCATATGGGAGGAAACTGCCCTTGTGTTTGGTTGTTCTGGTGTGCAATGCCTTGAAATTCATAAGCTGCCACAATGTGAAAAGCGAGAGAAAGGAAGACAATTGGACAGGGGACGAAATGCACACCGGTGCACTTATGTACGCCCCTTACTGGTCTCTTAGGAACCTGGAGAGATCAATCGTGGACAGTCTAAGGGAAAAATGTTGGGGGTTAGAGGTTGACACTACTGAGTCAGGTAATGAGTTCCATGCTTCGATACCTCGATTGTTAAAATCATATTTTTTACAGTCAAGTTTGGAGCGGTTCGTATTAAGTGTGAATCTGTTGCGTGCTCTTGTGTTGTTGCGGTTGAAGCTGAAGTAGTCATTGACCGGTAGGACGTTGCAGCATATGATCTTGTGGGCAATACTCAAGTCGTGTTTTAGGCGCCGCAGTTCTAGGCTATCTAGGCCCAGGATTGTTAGTCTATTTTCGTAGGATATTCTGTTTCGAGTGGAGGAGTGAAGGGCTCTTCTGGTGAAATATCTTTGGACATTTTCAAGGGTGTATATATATAGGTTTAAAGGTTCACAAGCTTGCTGGAGAACAAGGCCTTATTCTTAGGTAAGAAGATTTTTCGTTATGCTCATCTTTATAAGGGACTGCTGGCATATGTCACAGTACAAATGAGTGAATAAATTATTTGGCCGCTGAGTCAGATTTAAGAAAGAACTCTTTTTCAGTGCTGCTGGAAATGTGATAGTTACTTCCACAGATATCAAGAAGACTGGGCTATGTCCCGATTTCTATAATACTGCCATTTTTTACCACTGGGTTTTCTGTAATACTGCCTTTTTTTAACCACCCTTCTCAATTAAACTGGGTGGATTTTTGATGGAAAGCTGAGCAACAGACATAGTATTGCTTCACCTAGTTTCACAGTGTTTGTCAGTGTCACTTCACTGGTTTTGGGTCATTAGTTTCTCCATTGACTGTATTCTTCTCAGTGTGTCCTTGGTGGGTCATCATGAATTTTGCTGATTGTTTAGTAATAGCTGCATTTCCCCATTGTTCCTTGCAGCATGCATTGAGTTTTTGGGGCCAAGAATAAAGAACTGTTCCCAACGGGGCTCCAAACAACATCATTATTGTGCCAAGTCCCTCCCCCTCCTGATTCTCCGAGCCTTTTCCAGAAGTAATGACATAGATAAAATAGTACAACTGAGCCTTGATGCTTCATTCTCCCCAAAGCCTGATGGGAATCACCAGGACAAATAATGTAACTGTAACACTGTCATGTAAAAAGAATGAGATGTCATGGTGTTTTTAATAATGTTCTGAAAAAGGGCTCTTTTATCCAGGCAAGCAATAACCCCAAACAAACTGTGAGTATTTTTTTTTTAAATTGTCCAGGTCTTAATTTTTTTGTCCTCTGCTGTTTTTGTTTGAGCTATGATCAGGGCTGGGTTCCAACTTCCTCTCTATTGATTTGCTTCCCCCTGCGCCACATAGCCACACAAAGGGGCATGTGCACTCATGCACAATGCCAAAAAATCCAGGGGGGAAAAGCCAAAAACAAAATGATGACCACACGCACACTGCTGGAAACTCAGCTTCTACGCATGCGCAGAAGGGGAAAATTTAAAAAAAAAATAAAAAAAGGGATGATGCCCATGGACCAGCACCAACTGAATTGGATCAGTAGCATCATCGTGACATCACCAGTGGGTCACTACCCATTTGAGCAAACTGATCCAAACTGGGAAGACCCCATTCCTGGCTACCACTGCATCGGTTGCCGATCAGTTTCCGGTCACAATTCAAAGTGTTGGTTATGACCTATAAAGCCCTTCATGGCACCGGACCAGATTATCTCTGGGACCGCCTTCTGCCACACGAATCCCAGCGACCGGTTAGGTCCCACATTGTTGGCCTTCTCCGGGTCCCGTCGACTAAACAATGTCGTTTGGCGGGACCCAGGGGAAGAGCCTTCTCTGTGGCGGCCCCGGCCCTCTGGAACAAACTCCCCCCAGAGATCAGAATTGCCCCCACCCTCCTCGCCTTCCGTAAGCTCCTTAAAATCCACCTCTGCCGTCAGGCATGGGGGAACTGAGATATTCTTTCCCCCTGGGCCTCTACAGTTTATGCATGGTATATCAGTATGTATGTCTGGTTTTTATAATAAGGGTTTTTTAGCTGTTTTATTATTGGATTGCTACATATTGTTTTTGTCACTGTTGTTAGCCACCTGAGTCCACGGAGAGGGGCGGCATACAAATCCGATAAATAAGTAAGTAAGTAAGTAATTGGAGTAGAATTTCCTCCATTATAAAACTTTTAGAGATATTTGAGCACAAGGACTCTTATAAAACCTAGATAAAGTGGGCAGATTTAGACCTCTAAATATTTCAGATATGGCCTTTTCTAACTTTCTCCAAGTTCTCCAAGTTTATTAATACTATAACTATCAAAGAGCTATGGTGATTTGGAGCTTTACAATCTTAAAACATCTAATGGATGCGAGGCTGTGAGACTTGGACAATTCAATTCTTTCTTCACTTGAAAGTCTCTCTGCCCCAGGCAGTAACATTTATTTTAGCAACTAGCATTTTACAAATATAGCTGTGCTACCTCCAGTGTAATAGTTAAAAATAGAAACTCTACCTGTAGTACAGGGATATATTGCTGAAACACAAATTTCAATCTCAATGATATCCAATTTGGCCCTAACGGGGAAAAATGTAAATATGACTCAGTAGGAAAGAATTTATGGTGATTATTTAACTGGCTAACTGTATGCAGAATGATGCTACACTTCTAGAGAAAATGCATATTCTGATTTGAAAAATGCAAACCAAGCACCCAAAAATTACCATAGCTTGTTATTGTTAGAATAAATAAATAAATGATATGTTCTGTTTTTTCAGTACTCGATTCACAGATTTTTTTTAAAGTTGATAGCTGAAGATTTATATCAAGCATTTATAATGTTTTAAGGAAAATGTACATCCTGTTACATTAAAAAAAAGTTCCTTAAAAAAAATCAGTTGCAGTTCTAACTGTACTCTAGCACATATACAGTATATTTTAAATATTCCTTGAGGAATGAGGTTAGTGTACTTTTTTTCCCCAAAGACAAAGAAAATGGGTTCCCTATTTTTCTTCTGCCTGGTTCATTTGATAGGTGAGCAGCTTCATTAATTAATGCCTTTAAGGCACTTGAGTTCTTCGATGAAAGGTGCTAATGAAGTGCAAATATTAATTACTGCTGCTAATAGTTAGCCAAAGTCTGAAGCTATTCATTAGTTCATCTGTAAGCTAAAAACCCACTGTCTTCAATTAGTCAAGAAGATTGACGTTTCCAAGCCCACAAACTCAACTTTCACATTTGTTTTGAGGCAGGAAAGCAGTCACTTCAGTATATACAGCATTTACACTCTTTTCCTTGATCTCTGCCAAGAACCTTCTTTTGTTATATCAGTCTGATTTGGTGGGATTCTCAGCAGGCAGATTGTAGCTGTAGTGTGTGTGTGTGTGTGTGTGTGTGTGTGTGTGTGTGTAAATCAGACAATTTTCAGAGGAGGGGAGGGGAGGGGAGGAGAGGAGAGGAGAGAAGGGGAGGATGGCTTTTCCCAAATTATGACTGAAACAATCTCATGATAATTCTATGGTATGCATAAGGAAGCACTACTGCACTACTATTAATCTTCTCACCATTCCCATTGCCCATTGCTTGTATCCTTACAATTTATATTGACTGATTCCTAATATGATTGACTATCATTAAGTGTTCTACCTTATGATTCTTGATGAACTTACCTTTTATTTTATGTACACTGAGAGCATGTGCACCAAAGACAAATTCCTTGTGTGTCCAATCACACTTAGCCAATAAAAATACTATTATTCTATTCTATTCTCACCAATAACACACTGTCCCTCCAATCACAATACAATGGAGGAATCCCCTCTTAGTATGAATCAGATTTTTCACTGGAATGGGACTACAGAATGCAACTACAGAATGCAACCACAGAATGTAACAGAAAGTAGCATATATAGCTAAATTGAAGCCTAGCTCATAATTGCTACCTAGCTCTTTAAGTAATATCACTATTTTCTCCTAACGTACAATGCTGGTTTATCTTCATATATTGAAAACCCAACCAATACAGTATGTGATACTGACAATTATGATTATTGTTGTAATTCTATCTAAAACCAACTATGCCCAGACAACATGCTGTTCGGATGGATATGGAATGTTTTACACTTATCCCAAAAAATAAATCAATGAAACATATATTCAAAAGAGAAATATGTTATTTTACTCATCCCCATAAATAGTTCATAACCAAATTTTCCCCAACTTATGGGTAGTTAACTTGCATTTTATCAATTGCATAAACTTCTTACACAAAGACCAAAATTTAATACTGTCTCTTGCATTCTCTTCATTTGCCATTGACAATATGCTTTGATGCCATTTGCCAAATTGAGCTGTCTGAACAAGGGGACCTTCAATTGTTTCAACAAAGCACAAATATCTCCTTGAGGCTTACTGTAAGTGGAAGGTTTCAAGTACTCTTGAATAAATAAAGGTGATTACCTGGATATATTTCAGATATGCATTAGACAATCGACTTCAATAGTGTTGCCCTTTGAATGGCAGATATTCAAGGAATGGTTGAAGGGTGACCCAATTTTTTTGAGCCTTTAATACTAATAATTATAATATCCTTTTAAATAGATTTTTCCCTGAATACCACTTTGTGAAATTCAGTGGATATAAGATATTTCATGTGTTGAAATGCAAATACATATATTTATAAATTCAAAGACGATTACATTCACTATGGTACAATTTTTAAATATTAAAAAAAGTGTGTATATGTGTGTTCTATATGATGGTTCATTTTAATGCATCAAACTCGTCATTATTCAAGGTTACAAGACTGGGAAGAAGGAATCAGGCATCATTGTGTGTAGAAAATAAAATGAATCTATCAGCCAAGGGAGAACAAAAAGTAATATAAATACCTTGAGTGAAGTGGGCTGGAATATTGAGGTTCACCATGTTTGCTTGAAAGCAAATGGAATAAAATGTCTTCTCCTATGGAAGTTTTTTCTTATAAATGATTTATTCAGTGTCTTGAAACATTGAAATAACCATCAAATAATAAATCCTTAACAACTAAGTGGTCTTAGAAGCCTGAAAATGGGAGCGTAATTACTTTACTTGTTGAACACCTCTCAATAGATTTCTTTCTGCTATAGTATAGCCCTATCAATGCCTACCTGCAAGTAAGCTCCACTGAATTCAATCATGGAGGTTTACAACACCAAGCAATGTAATTGGATCTCTCTTTTTTTTAACCAGGGCACTTGTGGTATTGAAAATCTGGTTCATTATTTCATAATTTGTATTCAACATAGCCATCACAGAAAGAAAACATCAAATTGCACTGGGTAACACAGCTATGATGAACACAATTCAAATATGGAAAAGCAATAATGTCAGCCTGACAACCAAATGTAGGTTAGTTCACTCTATTGTGTTCTCCATAGCTACCTATGGTTGTGAAAATTGGACTTTAGAAAAGCAAAAAAGGAAAGAAATCAAATTGTTTGAGCTGTGATGCTGGAGCAAGCTCCTGCATATTCCTTGGACAGCAAAGGTGACTAACAAGGAAGTACTGGAGCACATAACACCAAACTTGCCACTAGAAGGCAAAATCACAGAATTGTGTCTCACTTACTTTGGCAATGTCATGCTGATAAATTCCCTGGAGAAAGCAATTGTGTTTGGACGAGTTACCAGTAAAATGAAACCAAGCCTTCAGAGAACATAGTGGCTGGACATTATCAAACTGAAAACAGCCAGAGCATAGAAAAACTCAAAAAAATAGTGCAAGATCAGAAGATGTACAGAGACTTGGTCCAAGGAATTTCCAAGAATCAGACTCAACTGAATTGATATCAGCATCCTATCAATATCATCATCATCATCCAAAATAACAAAAATAATAAATGAATTAATAAAATACAAAGAGTATTTTAATGTACCAATTTTTTTTTGCTTTCCCCATAAATTGTCTTCACTGGACCAAAAATGGGAAATAGAGGCTTGATATAGAATACAGTCAGAAGAAAATAGAAGATGGGCTTAAATTAACAGTCCACCCCCTGATCTTTTAGAGTTTTATATGGTTCTACTGTAGTCTAGTAAATTTAAATTGAGGATGCATATATATAGGACTATGGTTTCATTGATTTTTCAGTTCTGTAGCATTGAACATCAGTAATTGATTAATACTCATCTATTGCCCTGGATCTGCCAAGAAGGGTGACATAGAAATCTAATATTATTTATTAGATTTCTATTATTATTTATTAGATTTCTGTTATTATTTATTAGATTTCTATTATTATTTATTAGATTTCTATTATTATTTATTAGATTTCTATTATTATTTATTAGATTTCTATTATTATTTATTAGATTTCTATTATTATTTATTAGATTTGTATGCCGCCCTTCTCCGAAGACTCGGGGCAGCTCACAAGATACAAATAAATAAATTCCTATTTCACCATATTGGATAAGGTATGAATGCTCCGGGCCTTTCCCTTATTTATTATTATTATTTATTATTATTTATTAATTAGATTTATAGGCCGCCTTTCTACTCATGGCCTCGGGGCGGCTGACAAGAGTAAAAAGACAAGATAAAAACAGAATATAATTAAAACATTAGAAAAATAGATAAAACCCAATGTAAAAAAATTAATCATCCCTCATTCATACTAATGGCCAGAGCGGAACTATTGTCCACGGTCCCTGGGCCTGACAGCATAAATGTGTTTTTAATGCCTTTCGGAAGACAAGGAGAGTGGGGGCGGTATGAATCTCTGGGGTGAGTTGGTTCCAGAGTTTTGTTCTTTATTTGACAAAATGGCGCTCAAACAGTTCTGGCTTCACTCTGCACCATTGCCTTTCAGCAACCACTGTTTAACCAGCTGCTGTACTCTGTCTAATTTTAGAAGTTGTACCAATTATAATGGATGTGTTCCTGCAGGCTAGATAGGCATCCTTTTGGAATTCTTTAATCTGTTTTTCTGATGAAAATAGTAGGAGGTTGAATTTGACATCTGGGTGGTTTCTTCTGAGTCTATGTTTATTTGATTGATCCTAAAGAGGAACTCTGAATTATGTGTAAAGGTCATTCATAGCAAAAATATAAATTATGATTTTTCCCCCCCAAATGTTTGGTCACAGAGGTTGTTATTAGAGTAATGATGTTAATTATACTAGTGGGCATGTTTCAATTTTTCAATCCAATAGAAGAGAATATCTGCAGTTTAGGGCTGAACTGTGAAGTCTTTGGTGCTCTCTGAGCTTGGTTGTTTGCTTGCAGATGTTTCATTATATCCAACTAGATAACTTCATCAGCAAGCAACCAAGGTCAGAGAGTAGCAAAGGACTTCATTTTCCAATCATTCAAGCCACTAGTTTCAACTAATAAAAAAATAAATTTTATCCAGGATTTTGAAAAAATACCTATAAGCATGTAATCATAACTCAATCGCAGCAGGTAGCATATTTATTTTATTTATTTATTCATTTGTCCAATACACAATACAAATGGAAGAGAATAGACATGAAGTAATATATATAAAGATAATATGTAAAAATAGAGGAGAAGATATATGGAAGGAAGAAAATATATATGATATATGAGATAAAGGAAACCATTGGACAGGGCACGAAAGGCACACTAGTGCACTTATGTACGCTCCTTACTGACCTCTTGGGAACCTGGAGAGGTCAATCGTGGATAGTCTAAGGGAGAAATGTTGGGGGTTAGGGGTTGACACTATTGAGTCTGGTAATGAGTTCCACGCTTCGACAACTCGATTGTTAAAGTCATATTTTTTACAGTCAAGTTTGGAGCGGTTAATATTAAGTTTGAATGTTGCGTGCTCTTGTGTTGTTGCGGTTGAAGCTGAAGTAGTCATTGACCGGTAGGACGTTGCAGCATATGATCTTGTGGGCAATACTTAAATCGTGTTTTAGGCGCTGCAGTTCTAAGTTTTCTAGACCCAGGATTGTTGGTCTATTTTCGTAGGGTATTCTGTTTCGAGTGGAGGAGTGAAGGGCTCTTCTGGTGAAGTATCTTTGGACATTTTCGAGGATGTTGATGTCCGAGATGCTGTATGGATTCCAGACAGATGAGCTGTATTCGAGGATGGGTCTGGCAACTTCATCGGCAAGCAACCAAGTCAGAGAGTATCAAAGGACTTCATTTTCCAATCATTCAAGCCACTAGTTTCAACTAATGAAAAAATAAATTTTATCCAGGATTTTGAAAAAATACCTATAAGCATGTAATCATAACTCAATCGCAGCAGGTAGCATATGCAATCCTGCTGCAAAGATACTCATGTGTGATCAGATAATTGGAATAAGATTATGACATACATGCAACATAACAATTGGATGTGGCATTGTCCCACCACTTCCTTGTGCCTGAATAAAACTATACTTGATCCTATGTGAGAAACACAGAGTTTGCCAACAGTTTCAAATAGCTAAAATAATAATTATTATTATGCTGTTTTATTTTTAAAAATTTAAAGAAAAATTATAGCCAAACTTTCCTTCATTAAATTCTGCATTTCACTCATTTATATCTAATTATTAGAAGTTATCTTCATGTTACATACTGGAACTTGAGTAGATATGTTTAAGATTATATTTTATGGCTGTCATCAAAACACCCCATTGCATTTCATATTTAAATAAGAAACCAAACATGATTTGAGGCAGCAGGGGTATCAGTTTGTGAAGGAAAACTTTTTTCTGAAATAATCTGCTTGAATTTTGCATGTAGTATTGGAGATTTAGGTTCAGGGATTCTCCTGATAGGTTGCATAAAATCCGGCAACTAAAACAGTTTGACTTCCCTCTTGAGTTTTTTAATGGCAGCTGTGTTTTTCTAACTTTTAATTTCCCACTGTGGTGATGCATTTTTAAACTGACTCATTCGTTTTATGACCTTGTTAGGTTGCTGATCATTTGATTGATGTATTTGTATTCATTTTTATTTGATTTATAAACTGGCTTGAGGGACTTTTGGGGGGAGGGCAAAATGCCACATAGATTTTTTTTTTTTGGTAAAATACATAAATACAGTGTCACCTATGGACTTTGGTTTCTCAGTTGGCATTGTTTTAGTTTCCAGAGGTGAAAAATTAATGTGAGGGGAATATTTCTTAACCATTTTTGTTCCAATATTACTGCCTGTAAAGTTTCTCTCTTGTGAAAGGGGAGTAAAGGATGTTTAAAAATAGGATATTATGTAATAGAAAGATACTTTAAATTGAGCATGTGGACTTTTGGATATATAAAAGAAAATTACAATTGGGACTGGCACAAAGATAATGGCTTTGAAGCAGTTGGATAATAGTTCAACAATGGTGGAGATTGCAACTTTTTCAGTAGATTATAGTATGGGAAACATCCATCTGATTTGAAAGACAATTTTAGTAAAAATCAGATAAAGATGCTTGCCAGGAAATTACAAGTGATTATATGGGACAAATTAAGTACAGGGGAATATCCCCAGGCTTTTTCCATGCTTCCTTCCACAGAATATATATGTAGAAAGTTCTGTCCATGTAACGGGCAAGTTTCTACCTACTGCGTTTGTGGTATTCTGTAAACACGTGAGAATCATTCAGGTAAGCCCACATTTCCATTATATAGTTGCAAGTTCATTCATTTGTGCTAACTGAACATTTGCACAGGGTTTTAAATGATAAAACAGGCATCACTTTAAAAAGGAAAGGAAGCAGTAGTCTCATAATACCTCGTACACTGACCTTTTTTCATTGCAAGCATCAGTGCAAATGAAACCACTAGGAATTAAAATCAGAAACCAGATTCTTGTAGATGCTCTGTGGGATTTAGTCCATCACCAAATATATTTGAATATGATGGTGCATATTGTTTATAGTAAAACAGAACAGCAGCTGGAATGTGAAATAATAATTTGGTTTAATTTTAAACATAATTTAAATTTAGAGATGAAGTTGAAATGCAATGGGATAGGAAATTTGAGAAATATGTTTAATAATGGAGGAATAAGGCAACTACTTGATGTTAATGTAAGAGATTTGGAATTTAGGGTGATTACTAATAATACTTATGTATTAAGAAGAAAATAAGTTGAGAAAAAGAAATATGTAAAGAGAATATTATGGCTGAAATGGAAAACAGAGAGATGATGTAAAATGGATTATGTATATGAAATGATATGTAAAAATAATTCAGACCACACTTTGTTCATAAAATATGTATGGTTGGGGGGGGGATTTGTAATAAAATAAATTGACTACTTATATCAAAATTGAATAGCTCTATCTCAACAGAAAGGGAGGGATACAACTTTATTTATTCATTCATTCATTCATTCATTTGAGTTGAAAGGGACCTTGCAGGTTATCAAGTCCAACCCTCTGCTTAAGCAGGAGATCCTACAGCACCCCAGCCAAATGACAGTCCAATCTCCTCTTGAAAATGTCCAAAGTTGGGGAGTTCACAACCTCTGCTGGCAGGCCGTTCCACTGGTTGATCACTCTGCCCATCAGGAAGTTCTTCCTTATTTCTAGGTTGAATCTCTCCTTGGTCAGCTTCCAGCCATTGTTCCTTGTCTGGCCCTCTGGTGCCCTCCTCTGTGGCAAGGTACCCCTCAAGTACCTGTAGACTGCTATCAGGTCCCCCCTGTCCCTTCTTTTCTCTAGGCTATCCATGCCCAGTTCCATCAATCTCTCTTCATAAGGCTTGGTTTCTACTCCCCTAATCATTTTGGTTGTTCTTTTCTGCACCTTCTCCAGAGTTTCTATGTCTCTTTTGAAGTGTGGTGACCAGAACTGAATGCAGTACTCCAGTGTGGTCTGACCAGGATGTTATAGAGTGGTATTAATACCTCTCTGGTCTCGGAGTGTATCCCCCTGTTGACACAGTTTAGGATTGTGTTGGCCTTTTTAGCCGCTGCTGCAAATTGCTGGCTCATATTTAGTCGGGTTTCAGGCCCGGTTACAGCACGGAAACCGCTTTGGTCGCGTTGATGGATGATCACTGGCGGGCCCGGGACAGGGGTTTATCCTCTGTCCTGGTGCTCCTCGATCTCTCAGCGGCTTTCGATACCATCGACCATGGTATCCTTCTGCACCGGTTGGAGGGGCTAGGGGTGGGAGGCACTGTGCTTCAGTGGTTCTCCTCCTACCTCTCTGGCCGGTCGCAGTCAGTGTTAGTGGGGGGTCAGAGGTCGGCTCCGAGGTCTCTCCCTTGTGGGGTGCCTCAGGGGTCGGTCCTCTCCCCCCTGCTATTTAACTTCTACATGAAACCACTGGGTGAGATCATCCAAGGACATGGGGTGAGGTATCATCAATATGCCGATGATACCCAGCTTTACATCTCCACCCCATGCCCAGTCAACGAAGCGGTGGAAGTGATGTGCCGGTGCCTGTAGGCTGTTGGGGCCTGGATGGGTGTCAACAGACTCAAGCTCAACCCGGATAAGACAGAGTGGCTGTGGGTTTTGCCTCCCAAGGACAATCCCATCTGTCCGTCCATTAACCTGGGGGGGGGGGAATTACTGACCCCCTCAGAGAGGGTCCGCAACTTGGGCGTCCTCCTCGATCCACAGCTCACATTAGAAAAACATCTCTCAGCTGTGGTGAGGGGGGCGTTTGCCCAGGTTCACCTGGTGCACCAGTTGCGGCCCTATCTGGACCGGGACTCATTGCTCACAGTCACTCATGCCCTCATCACCTCGAGGTTCGACTACTGTAATGCTCTCTACATGGGGCTACCTTTGAAAAGTGTTTGGAAACTTCAGATCGTGCAGAATGCAGCTGCGAGAGCAGTCATGGGCTTACCTAGGTATGCCCATGTTTCACCATCACTCCGCAGTCTGCATTGGCTGCCGATCAGTTTCCGGTCACAATTCAAAGTGTTGGTTATGACCTTTAAAGCCCTTCATGGCATCGGACCAGAATATCTCCGGGACCGCCTTCTGCCGCACGAATCCCAGCGACCGATTAGGTCCCACAGAGTTGGCCTTCTCCGGGTCCCGTCAACTAAACAATGTCGGTTGGCGGGCCCTAGGGGAAGAGCCTTCTCTGTGGCGGCACCGGCTCTCTGGAACCAACTCCCCCTGGAGATCAGAACTGCCCCTACTCTTCCTGCCTTCCGTAAACTCCTCAAAACCCACCTTTGCCGTCAGGCATGGGGAAATTAAACATCTCCCCCTGGGCACGTTTAATTTATACATGGTATGCTTGTGTGTGTGTCTGTTAGCATATGGGGTTTTTTAAATCTTTAAATATTTTAATTAATTGGATTATTATGATTTGTTTTCACTGTTGTGAGCCGCCCCGAGTCTTCGGAGAGGGGCGGCATACAAATCCAAATAATAAATAAATAATAAATAAATTATCCACCAAGATTCCAAATCCCTTTCACAGTCACTACTGCTAAGTAGGGTTCCTCCCAGACTGTATGTGTGTCTAGGTTTTTTTTTTACCTAGGTGAAGGACTTTACTCTTCTCGATGTTGAACATCATTTTGTTAGTTTGGGCCCACAGCGTTAATCTATCTAGGTCGTTCTGTATTTTGACTAATCTATCTTTCTGTAATCTATCTCCAGTCTACAACACAGTCCTTTAACAGTTTCAAGAAGGCTCCACACCCATTTGCACTACTCAGGTGACCCTGACAACCACGGGTGGGCAGCAGGAAGGACGGGGTGGATCACAGACCCACATGCGGAAATGAAGATGTGTATGCAGCTCCAGCTGATCAGCGGCTGTCACTTCCTGGATTACAGGTCTCAGCTTGGCTCTCTTTTTTTCCCCTGCTGCTGCTGCTGCTCTCCTTGCTTTTTTCCTCTTTCCTCCTTCCTGCCCTCGGATGAGCTTCCCTCTCTCCTGCCTGGCTCCCCTCCAGCCTCACGTGGCCACCTCCTGCCTGAGGTGCAAGCAAGAGGCATAGGTAGAAGCGGCGCTGGCAGAATTTATGCTTCTGGCAGCACCCATTTGCCTAGCTACCCAGACTGAGGTGGGTGGGGCGACTCAGGAAGGAGAGCATGGGAAACACAAAGCATATTGTCACCCCAGCGAGCGACACTGGGAAGGTTGGAAGTCGAGAACTTAACAGTTCACTTGAATGATGATGATCGTTCAAGCCACTCCCACCTGGTCACATGACCAGCAAGCCACACCCACAAAATGGATGAGAACCGAAACATCTTCAAAGAAAAAAACAGAAAGTCCAATTGCCTCTTTGGGTGGTGGTGGGAAAAATCACTTTCCGGACATTATGTGTTTGTGTGCTTGGTTGTTTATTATTAAGGCACTCAATGAATTTGGCAAACTCTTAAAGATTTCATTTTCTATAATCTTACAGTGTTTTTCAGCTTTGTAACAGTTTCATCATAAAGCTGTCATAAAAATCTCAAATCTCCAAGCCCTCGGAGCAGGGCGGCATAAAAGTCCAATTAATAAAATAATAATAAATAAAATAAAAAAGAAAGTTAGTAGGTAAACAAAACTTCACAGATGTAAAGAGAAATGCTCGCCCCACTGAAGCAAAATAACAAGTCTGTTGAAATGTTATTTTAATAGAAATATTGAAACCTCGGTGTCTATCGAGCAAGGACAGTATGAAATATCAAAACAATTGCAAAGTTGACATTGACAGCAGATCAATAGTTGGTTGATTTCTTTGGTGTGACATTTTAGAACATTTATCAATGCCAGCCATGTTATGAGGTTTAAAATTGTGGGGAGGAAGAGAGATAATTAATTGCACTGAGATTTTAAACAATACCATTATGAAGTGATGATAAGTGTGCTACTTGAGTAATACAAAATTTATATTTTCAATACCCTGTATATTAAAAAATATATAATGCCTATTAATCTCAATTCACCAAAGGAAGCATGTATAAAACTATGCTGTTATAAAGGATTACAGCTGTACAGAGCTGCACACTCCAATGCACAGGCATGTACATAAAAGTAGGTGAAAGTGTCTTCAACACTTCAAACAAGTTGGACAATCCTAGAAATAAACCTAGCCATTTCACACAGGTAATATATTTGCATTGCTGCACATTTTGAAGGACCTTTTTGGAATTAGATCAAAAGCTTTATAGCCCTATTAAGCATATTTCCCTGTCCAGCATCAGAGCCTTGTTGGCTTGATAAGCTTTTCCCAAAGAAAATCCCTGACAATCCTTCTCAGTAAGTTGCTCAGGGTGTACTGCCTATCAGTACTTGGCAAGTATTTTGTGACATGCCTGGATGAAAGCTCACAACATCATAACAAATCCTGAAGATTTGTAAGAAGCAAAAAACTGAAGAACTGGTAAGAAGCAAATTCAGAGTCTCAGGTCCTTAATTTAAATTGTGAAGTACACTTTGCTCTTTGATTTATGCTATTTTGTTCTGATTAGATCTTTCATGAGTTTCTAACTAAACACAATAAATTTTGATACAGATTTGTGAATGGAATTTTCATATAGTCATGCATCTATTTGCTGCTACCACTCTTCAGTTATGTGGAAGAAAGCTGCAATAAAGCATTTTATTCAGCAGTATATTTTACTGCTGAAAGATCTAAAGCACCAGAAATGAATAAGATTGATGATGTGGAGTATCACAAAGCTTCAACTGACAGTAAGCTCTCCATCAGCAACAAGTTGTTCCATTCTGCCTACAAAGTAGACTTGGACAGATGGCCTATTGTATATTTATGAAAATGTTTGGGTTGACTGTTAAAAAAATGTTGTGGGTAAGGTGAGCATGTAAATCATTCATGAAAAGAGAGGGGCAAAATGGTTTCCATACCAAAAAATAAAGATTTGATATACATTTGGAGGGCAATGAACTTAAGACAGCAATCCTAGACCACAGATTAATTTGTGGCATCAAGATCACCTTAGGAAGGCTTAGAAAATTATGGCTAACCGGCTTACAAATTCCAGGAGTTGCAAATCCATATCTCAAAAGGACCACATTGAAAAAAGCTGCTTTAGTGGGTACATGATTAAGTCTTTTCAATATTAGAAGCTACCCAAATGCATTCTAAACTTTAGTGCAGCACTAATTATTTATGCTTTTTTCACAGCAAAGCACACAGATGGAAAACAGTGTTACTGACACATTTCAGATGCAACTGCTTCAAATGTTATCTCAGGCTTTCTGGTAACATGCCCTTAATTATCTGTCAAACCCAGCACCACGTTGGATAGGTAGCACCTGCCACATCTATCCCTGCAATATGAGGCATGTCAAGTTTTCAGAGTGCCTGATCACACTTCTTGACAGCAACTGAAAGCATAAGGATCAAACCTGCAATTCAAGCAACATTGTAGTATCACAGCTGCATGGTTCAGAGGGGTAATGTGAGATCTTGTTCTGGCAAGCCTACTGCTCTCTGTGCTTCAGATTTTATCAAACGTTATAAAGAGCTCCAAGATGGTAAAAATGTCAGTGGGTCAATAATATTTCTGGAACTGAAAGACCAAGAAGGGTTCCTCTAGAAGTGTTTTAAACAATATTTTTTTCCATTTCCTGATACTGCAAACCTGACTGTCCTAAAGAATATATAATTTGTTTTATAAGTCAAGTAGTGCCCTGGTTTATTCACATTTTCAAAAAAGTTTTGTTTCATTGATTTTATTTTATAAGCTAATTCTTCATTTTCTATTATGTTTATTTTATGTCTTTGTAAGTCCATTTTTTTCTTTGATCATTTTATCTTGGGGACTTATTTGTTATTCTGTTTCTAATTTTTTGAACTCCTCCTCCAATTTACTTTATTTCTGCCTTATCTGTTTCTTTCGTTTTCCTTAATATGTCATTGTTAAATCCCTAATATATGTTTTACAAGTGACCCATACATTTTTGTAATGATCTTTATTTTCTTTTAATAAAAAATGCAATTCTTTTTCCATGAATAATTGAAAGTTCTTTTATTTAACAGTCTCAAATTTAATATTCACCTCTTTTTCTCTGTCCTTTCCATGTCACTGGTATCAGGTTGTGGTCTGCCCAAATGTTTGTTTCAATATCCATTGTCTGTACTATAGTTAATAATTCTGCTGACATCCACATCATATTTATTCTTTACAGAAAAACAAAAGAGTAAAATAGTGGAACAGCTGGACATATAAATAGTAAAGAAAGTAAAAGTATTTAGGTATCAACTAGATGTGCAACAATAAAGGAAGATAATTAGGAGACATCCAGTGTGACATCATGATGGTGTAGCACATAGAAACTGATTGCTAGTACTCTGTCTGATTTTTTTGTGTGTGTCTTGGAGGCTGAAATCGGTATCATAGAATCTTGGAGGGGAGAGTAACAAGGAGGGGAACACTGTGCGGCAGCGGGGAGGAGAGCGGCCCCCATGTTGCAAAAAGTGAGGATTTCCTGAAATCCACCCCATGTCTAGTCAACGAAGCAGTGGAAGTGATGTGCTGGTGCCTGGAGGCTGTTGGGGTCTGGATGGGTGTCAACAGACTCAAACTCAACCCGGATAAGACGGAGGGGCTGTGGGTTCTGCCTCCCAAGGACAATTCCATCTGTCTGTCCATAACCCTGGGGGGTGGGAATTATTGACCCCCTCAGAGAGGGTCCACAACTTGGGCATCCTCCTTGATCCACAACTCACATTAGAGAAACATCTTTCAGCTGTGGCGAGGGGGGCGTTTGCCCAGGTTCGCCTGGTGCACCAGTTGCGGCCCTATCTGGACCGGGACTCATTGCTCACAGTCACTCATGCCCTCATCACCTTGAGGTTCGACTACTGTAATGCTCTCTACATGGGGCTACCTTTGAAAAGTGTTCGGAAACTTCAGATCGTGCAGAATGCAGCTGCGAGAGCAATCATGGGCTTCCCAAGGTATGCCCATGTTACACCAACACTCCGCAGTCTGCATTGGTTGCCGATCAATTTCTGGTCACAATTCAAAGTGTTGGTTATGACCTATAAAGCCCTTCATGGCATCGGACCAGAATATCTCCAGAACCGCCTTCTGCCGCACGAATCCAGTGACCGGTTAGGTTCCACAGAGTTGGCCTTCTCCGGGTCCCGTCGACTAAGCAATGTGTTTGGCGGGACCCAGGAGAAGAGCCTTCTCTGTGGTGGCCCTGACCCTCTGGAACCAGCTCCCCCCAGATATCAGAGTTGCCCCCACCCTCCTTGCCTTTCGCAAGCTCCTTAAAACCCACCTCTGTCGTCAGGCATGGGGGAATTGAAATTTCTCTTCCCCCTAGGCTTATAGAATTTATACATGGTATGCTTGTATGTATGAGTGGTTTTTTAAATTGGTTTTTTTTAGATGTTTTTAATATTAGATTTGTTTACATTGTCTTTTATATTGTTGTTAGCCGCCCCGAGTCTTCATAATAATAATAATAATAATAATAATAATAATAATAATAATAATAATAATAATTTTTAAAAAAAGATTATCAAAAAACCTTTTGGAATAATGATACCAAGGATCACCCGAATAGATGGTATGTACAGATAATAGGGATGATTGGGTGAGTCTCCAGAAAGGAATTGGTGGCACCTTAGCAGTGTGGAGCTTAAAACAACTAAAAAACAATGGACCCCGGATCAGTGAAAAGAACATAGATCAAAAGTGCAGACTTGAATGATTTAAAAGACTAAAAGATTGGTAGAGGAAGAAAGTGGAGAGACAGCTATTTTAAATCCAGTGTGTGGAGACAACGTATAACAGAAGACAGGAAGGACAGTCACTGAGTGTTCTTAAGGGAGGTGACATATTGAAAGTGGATAGTAATAAGTGGGGGATAAACAACTACTGCAAAGAAACTTTTTGTTTCCTTGGTATCTATTTAGATTGCATAGAGGAATCCCATTTTGCATTAATTTATATTGATCTTTGTTTATACATTTAGACTTTTCAGATTTATAATATTGATAATATTACAAATATTTATATATATTATATTGATATTATATATTGTATACAGTGGTACCTCGAGATACGAGTTTAATTCGTTCCGGACCTGGGCTCTTAAGTCGAGCAGCTCTTATCTCGAACGACTTTTCCCCATAGGAATTAATGTAAATAATTTTAATTGGTTCCAGCCCTCAAAAAACTCACAAAGTTAGTCTAAATTATGCAGAAAGACATGTTTTTAATGAAGAAATGTACATGTACATATAAATGAATAGTGAAGTTTCTTTCACTTAACTTGTAAACTTTCTTAAACTTTTAAATTTACATATGTTCAACTTCTCTGCCACCCAATCCTGTAGGACAGAGGTCCCCAACCCTTTTTGCACCAGGGACCGGCTTTAAGCGATCAAGAGAGGAATGGGTGAATGAATGGACGGAGGGTGGGAAGGAAGGAAGGAAAGAGGGAAGGGACAGGAACAGAGGAAGGAAGCAAGGAAACTTATGAAAGGGGAGAGTAAGAGAGGAATGAGTGAAGGAAGGGAGGGAGGGAAGAAGGTGGGAAGGAGAAAGAAAAGAAGAAATAGAGGAAGGGAAGGTAAAAGAGAGAAAGAAAAAGAGCAAGAAAGAAAGCAAGAAAGCAAGAAAGCAAGAAAGCAAGAAAGCAAGAAAGCAAGAAAGAAAGAAAGAAAGAAAGAAAGAAAGAAAGAAAGAAAGAAAGAAAGAAAGAAAGAAAGAAAGGGGGAAGGGACAGGAACAGAGGAAGGAAGCAAGGAAACTTATGAAAGGGGAGAGTAAGAGAGGAATGAGTGAAGGGAGGGAGGGAGGGAAGAAGGTGGGAAGGAGAAAGAAAAGAAGAAATAGAGGAAGGGAAGGTAAAAGAGAGAAAGAAAAAGAGCAAGAAAGAAAGCTGCAAGCACCCCCCCGAGCCCCCCAGGCCGGCTGCAACCTTTTAAAACACGCGCGCCGCTTCGCAGCTGTCTCCTGAAGCCGAACGCGGAAGTTAGCGTTTGGCTTCAGGAGACAGCTCCTTGGCGCTTGTATCTCGAATTTGGGCTTGTAAGTAGAACAAAAATATCTCTCCCCTCCCAGCTCTTATCTCGAGTTGCTCTTAAGTAGAGCAGCTCTTATGTCGGGGTTCCACTGTACTATATAATTCAATTTGTATATTGATATTTAACATGTGAAGTAAATACAAACAAGACATCGAAAGAATTTTTTAAAATATGGCATTAATTTTGGAAAATTGGAACTGAATGAGATACTGATAGAAACAGATGAAAAAATGATTTTAAAAAACTGTATAATTATTTGCTACAGGTAATAATGGATGAAGTGCTGAAAGAAATGGTGATAGCTTGGGCAAGAAATTTTGGATATAAAATTGAATTAGAAAAATGGCAACAACTCTTGAAAAGAAATGAAATGGTATACAGTGGTCCCTTGACTTTTGCGGGTTTTCAAAAAAAATGGAAAAAATACTCCGTGTTTTTTTTTAACACCACGGGTTTTCCTGCAGCTGCCCGATGTACAGTACTGTGCATTTTAACTGTACTCCTGCCCCCCAACCCCAGCTGTCCTGCTTCTTTAAATAAAAGCTCTGCTTCCGCCCCAGCCTCCTGATCCCTCCCCTTTAATTCTCGGAGCATTGGTATGCTCCACTAGAAGCCAAACCTTGTGGGCGGACAAGACCACCCTAGCTCACCCGAGAGCAGAGGAGCTAAGGGCATTGTTGGGTCAGGGGGCCGTGCGCTAATCATGGGGATGGCTTGTGGTGGGCCCATTACAACCCTCCAGTAGCCTCCGTCCGTAGCTCAGTGTTACTTCAAGCACCAAAGGGCACGGCTGCCTCTTTTTCTGCTGCCGTCGCTTACTGCCGCCCACCGCCACTGCCTCTTCTTCACCTACCCACCTAAGCTGTCTCCCTTAGTGGTAGCGTCCAACCTCCCAGCTGACCAGCCTGGAATTCCGGCTTCGAGCCCTAGCCTGGATCCCTCTTGCCTTGAGCTTCCCCTTCCCCTGCCCTGACCTTGAGCACTAGCGCTGCCGCCGCCACCATTGGAGACACCAGCAGCGAGTGCAGCAAAGCCCCCAGCTTACCACCCCGTTGCCCCTGTGGGTTCTGGGGGTCAGTAAAACAGGAATGGAGGAGGGAAGAGGAGGAAGGAAGGAAGGAAGGAAGGAAGGAAGGAAGGAAGGAAGGAAGGAAGGGTCTCTACTTCACGGAAATTTGACTTTCATAGGCGGTCTTGGAATGTATCCTCCACGAAAGTCAAGGGACCACTGTGCTTGTGATGTAAATATATGAAAAAATGTAAAAAAAGAGTATATAATTTGTTTTGTTCTTTAGTAGGAAATTGAATTTTCATACTTATTATTGTTAAACATTGAGTATATAGGATTACTGGTTTTACAGAATGGAAAGTATCTTATAGAACTGAACTCTTGTATCTTTATTTTAAAAGAATCAAATGCTTGGAAACTTGGAGAGAGAGAGAGTAGCTAGTCAGTATAAACAGTATTGATTGGGCCTGATGAGCAAATGGTCTGATCTGATGTACAACGCTGTCTATAAATAATTCAGCATTTTAATCTTTGAGGTAGAAGACACTGCTGAAATGCCAAATAGGAAATACTAGTTAAATATCTATGCTTTGCTATGGAACTATGTGATCAGGCTTGATAAATTGACACTTAAGAGCTTGAAAATTAATGAGTAGTTATGATTGGACTCTCCTCTCCCCTTCTCTTCTCAGGCTTGGCCCAGAGAAGCCTCCACTCTCCTATCCCCCTTCTCTCCCTCGGGCTGGCCCCATTGATCATCTCCTATCCCCTTCTCTCCCTCAGCCTTGCCACACAGGGTCCTATCCTATTCTATCCTATCCCCTTTCCCTCACTCAGCCTTTCTCTACAGAAGCCTCCCCTATCCTACCCCCTTCTCTCCCTCAGGCTTGCCCCACAGAAGCCTCTCCTATGCTACCCCATTATCTGTAGTTATTTTCAGGTTGAGTTTGATGATACTTGTGTGCAGCTTCCCTTACTTGTGTTTTCCTAATGGCATGACCTACAGATCTTTACAAAAGATCTGTTTAAAAAAATCTGTGCTTTTTGCCTCTTTTTCCTTTAACTGGTGTTACAGTAGAAGGAGCAGATTTGTCTGAACTGAGGAGGACAATTGGAAGGGGGGAATCTGCTTCTGCCTATCAGTATCCATCGTTATCCATCTGGCTAGCATCCTGTCAGAGAGTTGAGGTGTTTGGAAACTGAATCAGTATTTGTTGTGTGAGCAAGGAGACAGGAAGGAGGCTGGCCGTGGCTTAGCTCAACTGTTCTGTAGTAAAACTGCTTGTTGCTGTGAAAGTAAAACTGAAAGTGAAACTCCTCTCCTGTGCTTGTGTTTTGCATTTGGAACAGATTTATTTTCAGGAGGGGAGGGGGAGTAGAATTCCTTAGCATCAGAGCCCGTTAATAATAACATAGGAAATACTAATGTTCCAATGGTCATTTTGAAAAATGAGCACCTAGAAGGCAAGAGGAACATATGTGCCAAATTTCAAGTTTGTAGGCTTTATTGTTCTGGAAATGTCATGATTGTGGCATGAGTGGTTTTCACTTTTATATAGTGAGAGATAAAAATACATTTTATAATTAATCAGCAATGAAAGAACCAACTGGCAAGAAATATGTCATAGTCTAGCACTTGGTAGGGTAGCAATGAAGGCCTTGCCGAACAAATTCAGGTGCCATGATATACCTATACCTTCACATATCAGAACTGTGCAGAAAAAGTTTTTCCTCTGACATTCAATAGAATCAATAGTTGGCTTTGAAGTAACAGGATAGAAAATGTGTTTATGCTTTTGAACTTTGATGTTGGAGAAGACCCTTGAGGATAGATCAAACAAATAGATCACAGAACAAATCAATCCATTGTTCCTACTTGAGGTACAAATGATTAGGCTCATAGAATGATCTGATGTTACATTTCAATGATGTTGAATTATTGAAAATCCATAATAATGCAAAGGAAAGAGAAAACAATTTGTGGCAAGGTAGAGAGACTCGGTTACAGTGGAAATAGGTACATCATTGAGGGATCTGAAGAGCTAGCCTGGGGACAGATCATCCTGGAGAAAGTCTGTCTATATAACAGTTAGAAATCATCACTGACTTGATGGAAGATATTGAATCAAGACATTTTTATAGAAGGGTGGAAATATGGAAGTTGCCTCCAGTACTGATCCTGTAATCTGCTATGAGAAATCAGACCCATGAAAGGTTTAGGATATGACATATATCTCCTCATTAATCAGATAAATAGAAGTGATCCCTAAACTTTTATTTATTTCATTTAATAAACTTTAATATGTAATAATTTTAATTATACTGCCCAATCCAAAATTTTAGGCTGTGTTCAAACAATATAAAAATGTATATTGAATGGTTGTTTCAATTATTTATTTATATTTATTTATTTAATTGGATTTAACTCAGTTAAATTTTACAGTACAATAAAACGATTGCAACATATCTAGATATCAAATGTCTGCTTGAAAAATGAAAGCTTTTAATATCTTACTGCCATGAGTAAGGAGCAAGATCAGTGTAGTCATTTTGTTATAAATAAATCTTGAATGCTAGGATTGAGGTGCAGTTCTGAGAGCAGCAAATTCCATAAGGTGGGGAAATTAGTGAGAAGAACTTTCTTCCTTCATATTCTTCTCAACTCTCACCAAACCTACTCTGCACGACCCCACAGAATAAGCAGATTTAGTGCTGCACCACATAGGACTTTATAGGTGATAACCAGCACTATAAATTTGAGCTAAAAGCTAAACATTTACTAGTGGAGAAACCACAGAATAGATATTACCCTAAATTAGAGAGTTCCCTCCCTCCCACCAAAATTTGACTATTGCATTTTGTACTACGTGCAGTTTTCAAAACATCTACAAAGGTAAACCCTTGTAGAATATGATCAAGAAGTACACTGCTCAAAAAAATAAAGGGAGCACTTAAACAACACAATATAACTCCAAGTAAATCAAACTTCTGTGAAATCAAACTGTCCACTTAGGAAGCAACACTGATTGACAATCAATTTCACATGCTGTTGTGCACATTCAGCTTTGTACAGAACAAAGTATTCAATGAGAATATTTCATTCATTCATATCTGGGATGTGTTATTTGAGTGTTCCCTTTATTTATTTTTTTAGCAGTATATTTTGGCTACATGGCAATAAAGGTATCAGCATTACAAAGCTTCATGTCGAGTCTGGGGTGGAACAGGTACACTATTCAAAGCTGGACAGATCCCTAATGGTCACAGCCTCCATCTGCTTTCCAACAACATCTCTGAGCCAAATGAAGGTGTGATCACCAACCAAGAAGAAGCAAAAGCATGTACTAACTTTGTCAAGAATTAATTTGAGCTTGTTCTTTCATATCCAATTTTTGGTGTGGATTTTTGTTGTTGTTGTTGTTGTTTACTATCTCTTGCTCAGCCCGAGGTGGCAACACATAATTGAATATTACCAATGAAGATCGCTGGAGAGAGGATCTGGTTACAGTATGTGTTACCATGAACTGAATCACTCTTCCTTCTTCCTCCATCAAGTAAGATCAGAACCACCAAAGCCGTCTAGAAAGATACCATAATTCACAGTATAGTATGCCACTATGCAATCCAATAAGTCCACAAGGGGTATAAGTATATTCCTCTTATCTAGCCTCTGATGACGATAAAGTAAGGTTTTACACTTAGGCAAGAAAAACCAAGTGTACAAGTTTAGAGCAGGTGACACATGAATCAATAGCAGTAATTGCAAGAGGGATCTTAGAGTCCTAATGAACAATCATTAAATATAAACCAGCAGGGTGCTGCAGCTGCCAACACACACACCCCCCAAAAAAAAAACAATTCAATCCTAACACTGCATTAATAGGTCACATGAAGTTTTAGTACCATTGCATCCAATTTGGGTCACCACAATATAAAAAAGATGTTGAAACTATGGAAAGGGTGAGAGAACAGTAACAAAGATGATTAGATTGTTGGGTGATAAAACATGAAAAACAGTTACAGGAATTGAGTCTAGTGAAAAGAAAGACTAGGGGTATCTTGGTAGTACTCCAATCTTTGAGGGTTGCCACAAAGAAGAGAGGGATACATTTATTTTCCAAAGCACAAGAAGCAATGGGTGAAAATTAATCATTAAGAGAACCCACCTAGAACTAAGGAGAAATTTCCTGACAGTGAGAAATAATCGGTGAAACAGGTTGAAGCTGGGTGGTGATCCATCACCGGAGGTCTTTAAGAAGAGTTTGGACAGCCAATTGTCCAGTATGGTGTAGAGCAGTGATGGCGAACCTTTTTGGCTCAAATGCCAAAAAAGTGTACACATGTGCGATAGCATGCATGTGCATGCCCACACCCATAATGCAGTGCCCTCCCCTGCACTGCACACAACCCCCCTCACTGGCCCCCGCACATGCGCACATGCATCACTGAAGCCTCCAGACTTCTGATAGGCCTGTTGGGCCATTTTTTGCCATCCCCAGGGTTCAGGAGGCTCTCCTAATGCCTGGGAAGAGCAAAAACAGCCAAAAAGAAGGATGAAAATCAGCTGATTAGCACAGGAGTGCTGGAATTCACATAGGGTATTGCCTCGTGTGCCCTCAGATATGGCTCTGTGTGCCATCTGTGACACCCGTGCCATAGGTTCGCCATTAGAGGTATAGAGTATACTACTTATGCAGAGGGTTGGACTAGAAGACCTCCAGGGTCCCTTCCAACTCTGTTCTGTTATTCATCCCAAGAACAACCAATACCGTGTTTATCATATTGTTTCCACCCCATGTCTGAGCCTCACTGAAAGTGAACTAAAACATTGCTATTTTATGATGTCATAAAAATTAAATGGAATCCAGTCCTTTTCAAAAACCTTCCTCAGAAAAGGAAGACTGGAGATTCAGAAGTTATCTTCTCTGGATCAAGAGATGGCATTTATGCAAAAAGGGTTCCAAGTAACACCCCCAATGAAAAAAAAAGCTCCAAGACTTGAGTTTCCTCAAAGTTCCATTTTATTAGGAAGGTCATATTGCTACATCTAGGAAAATCTGAATCTGAAACGTTTTCTTAGCCTCAGCACCCACACGTCCATCACATGGTCCAATCAATGCACCATCTCAACTGGAGATGCCTCCCTGTCTCACCCCTCCAGGTGCAGGAGAGATTGATCTTGACTCTCAAAGAAAGGAATGTTATTGTGACTACATATCTCCACAGCTCCATACAATCCCCACTCCCAGTTCCCAAAGTACTAAATGTGGCAGGCCAGAAGATCCAATGCCCAAGATGGTTTCCAGGCCTGACAAAGGTCAAATAGGATCTCCTCTCTCTTTTATTATTATTATTATTATTATTATTATTATTATTATTATTATTATTTATTAGATTTGTATGCCGCCCTTCTCCACAGACTCGGGACGGCTCACAGCAGTGATAAAACAGTATACAATGACGAATCTAATATTAAGTCTAAAATAACAATTTTACATTAAAAACCTAAAAAAAACCTTATATAAAAACATACACACAAACATTCCATACATAAAACTACATAGGCAAGGGGAGATGTCTCAGTTCCCCCATGCCTGATGGCGGAGGTGGGTTTTAAGAAATTTACGAAAGGCAAGGAGGGTGGGGGCAGTCCTGATCTCCAGGGGGAGCTGGTTCCAGAGGGTTGGGTTGCCACAGAGAAGGCTCTTCCCCTGGGTCCCTCCAGCCGACATTGTTTAGTCGACAGGACCCAGAGAAGGCCAACTCTGTGGGACCTAACTGGCCGCTGGGATAAGTGCGGCAGAAGGCAGTCTCTCAGATATTCTGGTCCGGTGCTATGAAGGGCTTTATAGGTCATAACCAACACTTTGAATTGTGACTGGAAACCGATCGGCAACCAATGCAGACTGTGGAGTGTTGGTGTAACATGGGCATACCTAGGGAAGCCCATGATTGCTCTCAAAGCTGCATTCTGCACGATCTGAAGTTTCCGTACACTCTTCAAAGGTAGCCCCACATTGAGAGCATTACAGTAGCCGAGCCTCGAGGTAATGAGGGCTTTTACTATTATAGCAAATATATTTGGCTGTATTGTTATGGTATTCCATAACAGATTTGACTATTCTTTTGTTTGCATCATTACGATTAAAAGATTATTAAAGGCTAACCATCTGAATATAAAGAGATGGCTAATGAAACAAATCCTTAATAGTGGTGGGTAGAAAGCAAGGAATATTCAGAAAGTTACTTAACCTTCTGAGCTGCTCTTATTTGGAAAATAGGTTTTCTCACAATTTCAGTCATTACTTGTGAGTGAAAAGTAGTTTTCTTTCACTTTAGTGATTTTGTACAGACAGCTGTAATTATTCCCAAGTAGCATAAACTACAAGGGCATGATTTTGTGTAAATGATGCAAAGCTTGTAATTGTTCCAAATGAATAATGGACTTCATTCTGATTAGGCAGGATGAGAGAAAAAGGAGAGTGTTAGTAAAATATAGGCTCGTCAATGTTATTGTACTGCATAATGCTACTATTACACAATAGGTAAATCTCGCAGTACACAAACAATGGACCTTATTATGACAATGTTTAAGCATCAAAGAAATAATGAGCCTTAATTCTGAATTTTGATCAGCTTACATTTTAAATTGTTAATGGTAACAGGATGAAAATCAAGACAATACAACTTTGGTTGAATGGTTAGATTTCATTTGTCCAGTGGACATTTCTGGTTGTGTCTTTGTAGCTCTAATGAAGATTAAAAGATCTAAGGATGAAACATTTAACTCCTGTTAAGCTACAGTTTTCCTACATATTTTTCTATGGAAAAAATTGATACTTTGGCATATGAGATGTGAATATCCAAATTAAATTACAATTCCACATGGAATTCCAATTTGCTACTTGACTCTACCGAAAGGCAATCTTATTTATTTTATTTATTTATTTGTTTGTTTGTTTGTTTGTTTGTTTGTTTGTTTGCCAAGTACGTATTGGTGGTATACATAAATATAATAATATTTATGTACATATATATGGGGGGCGTTTGCCCAGGTTCGCCTGGTGCACCAGTTGCGACCCTATTTGGACCGGGAGTCACTGCTCACAGTCACTCATGCCCTCATCACCTCGAGGCTCGACTACTGTAACGCTCTCTACATGGGGCTACCTTTGAAAAGTGTTCGGAAACTTCAGATCGTGCAGAATGCAGCTGCGAGAGCAATCATGGGCTTTTCCAAATATGCCCATGTTACATCAACACTCCGCAGTCTGCATTGGTTGCCAATCAGTTTCCGGTCACAATTGAAAGTGTTGGTTATGACCTATAAAGCCCTTCATGGCACCGGACCAGATTATCTCAGGGACCACCTTCTGCTGCACGAATCCCAGCGACCAGTTAGGTCCCACAGAGTGGGTCTTCTCCAGGTCCCGTCAACTAAACAATGCCACTTGGCGGGACCCAGGGGAATAGCCTTCTCTGTGGCGGCCCTGGCCCTCTGGAACCAACTCCCCCCAGAGATTAGAATTGCCCCACCCTCCTTGCCTTTCGTAAGCTACTTAAAACCCACCTCTGCCGCCAGGCATGGGGGAATTGAGATACCCTTTCCCCCTAGGCCTTTACAATTTTATGCATGGTATGTCTGTATGTATGTTTGGTTTTTTATTATAATGGGTTTTAATTGTTTTTAGTATTGGCTTATTGTTATACGCTGTCTTATTATTGCTGTTAGCCGCCCCGAGTCTCCGGAGAGGGGCGGCATACAAATCCAATAAATGATAATGATAATGATGATACTAGTAAAAGAGAAACACTAGGACAGGGCATTGAAAGCACTCTGGTGCACCTATGCATGCCCCTTAGATACTCCCATCATCTAAAATATCAAATATAACACTATTTCTCAACCTTAGCCACATTAAGATGTGTGGACTTCAGCTCCCACAATTCCCCAGCCAACCATGGGAGTTGAAGTCTGCATATCTTAGAGTGGCCAAGGTCGAAGAACAGTGAAGTGTAATTCAGGTTCCAAGAGAACAGCTAATGTGTACACCTAAGTGATGAAGTAAGATTAAATTGCCAGCCATTACGTTTCTGAAGGTGTAGAATAAAAGTAGACAGCATTTTCCTTTTGATTAGCCAGCAAATTATCTTAAGGAGGCCCTACCTTTTGCTATCTTACTCTGTTGCACATGTAGATGGGGGGGGGACCTCCCTTGAGATGTAAACAGAATTGCATTTATATTACACATGCTTTGTAAACTCCATGACTGCTTTCTGTGTCCACAGAAAAATGTTTGATCATATTTTTTCAGGAAAGTGTGTTATGCTTTACATATGAATATGTAAAGTTGTTCACTTCCTCTTTTGTATGCGGATGATATCAGGTTATTGTCAGAGAAACTGAATGACTTTAAAGAATGTTAGATAGATTGCATGATGTAAGAAGGATCTGAAAATAAATGTATCCAAGAACACAAAAGTTGTGTTTGAAAGGGAAAATGGATTGAATGATTGAAAGTTATACTGTATATCCAGGGGTGGGCTACTGCAGTGGGGTAGCTAAAATGGAGCTCCACCCCAGAGCACCCAATTTGCACTGAAAGATGTTGACAGTAAATACAGGGTATCCTGCACAAGCCACAGCCACAGTGTGGTAATAAAAATTTTGATAGCCCTTCACTGTGTATATCAAATATGGCGGGTGGGACAAAAAGATGACTTCATACATTTTGATATAATGTTTACTAAAGATGGGGAAATGGATGGAGACACTTTAAGATGTGCTAATGCTGATGGAAATGGAAAGTGTAGTGTATTGCAAAGAATACATGTATGAGAAAAGTTACAATAATGGCTTGTATAAGAACATGCTTCTGCTCACCTTTGTTATGTGGAAGGTGAAAATTATATCTATCAGAAGAATGATAACCTGAATGCAGAGGACATATGTTCTGCCGGCGTGTTTCAACCGCCCTTAATTACAGGGTAATTAGTCCAGGAAGACACACACCACACGATAAAAGGAAAACCCAAAAGTTTTTATAAACAGAAAAACAGAAACAGCTCCCTTTTTAAATGTCAAAGGGATTTTCTGGTACACTCAAGGCACAGGTTAAATGCAATCCAATTGCTCACCCAATAACTGGGAAAGTGAGTCCAATTCTAAAGTCCAGAGAGTCCACACACAATCCTGAACAGCACAAAAACCATGATCTTGACGAAACAATGAATCAGATAACTGCCATGAGGCTAAAACACCAGGCTGCACTTTTATCTGTAGCACTAATTACAGCAGCCCCACCCAACCACAGGTGTCCTCATTTTCTCTTGTAATAATCCTTCAGTTGTTGTCTCCTATGCATCACTCTACGCATGCGTGGATGTGTCATTAATTCTTGTTCAGAATCCAGGGATGATACAGATGATTGATCTCCTCCTGGGCTGTCTGCCAAACTCCCCTCCTCCCTGTCACTCACGCTTCCATGGTCAGAGGAGGCTTCATCGGCAGATTCCATCGGGAGCAAAACAGGCCTGCGGCATGTAGATGTTTCCCCCACATCCACCTGCACATTCCTTCGGGCAGGAGCTGGACTAGAGCTAACCACAACAGCATATGGATGGTTAAACAAAAGGAGATGGGTTCAAGAAAGCCTGGGCACTGAATGAATGTGAACCAAATGCAAAAGCGAACAAATACAAAAAAAGTATGTTGAACTGGTTTGATCTGGCAAAGAGAATAAATGATAATTAAATTGGAAAACAAATATATAAAGGAAGATGGATTGAGAGAAAGGGAAAAAAACAAGAAAGATGTGGCTGGGTGGAATTGAGAAGAGAAGAGAAATGTAAAGAGCGAAATGAAATTATGAAGCCGTGCATGGCATGGACATAGTGGAATGAGGGCATTTGCAAGGATAGAAAGATATGAAGAATTATTAAAAATGGTGTTAATGTGAATTAGATTTCGTTCTCCTCCTCCTTAACTCATGTCCTTAATTTTTGATAGTTTATCAAATTATCATTTCATACTCTGGTTCTGAATTTGTCATGACACTGTTTATCCTGAAAGGAAATAGAGTAATGAGTATGCATGTGGGGAGTTATTTTATGTTTTGTGGTTTGGGTTTTCAAACTACAATTTGTAGTTTATTATGAGATTTTATATTTTGAATCACAGCACAGCAATTATGGTATTATCTAAATTGTACATAGTATTATTGTTGGGCTGAGAGCTGCATTTGCTAAAATAGCAAAATAGTTTGAATGTCCAGCTGTCCACATCCAGCTTGGCCCTCTTGGAAATTCCACTAAGTTTCAGCAAGATAGTGCTTATGCTGTCTAAATAAAATTTGTGTGGACACAGTAGATACTGGAAATGTTCAAGATTCTGATAAACCTATTCCATTTAAAGGAGCAAGAGAGAGAATATGAAGTACTTTTACATTTTCAATGCGCTGTTTAAATTGTATTGAGTGTGCATATTCTTTAAATATGGCAAGTAGTATCACATATGATTTATGTTTCTAATAAAGAATTGGACAGAACAGACAAAACAATCCAAATGTACATTTTCAGCTCCATGGCAGTCCCAGCATCTAGGTAAACAAGCCTTTTCAATAACTGGCTGGAATGGCTCCCTTTCATTTGCATTAAATTTAATTTTTCCTAGCATGTTTCCAAATCTGATTTGTAATGAATTTGTACAAGTAAATATGAATTCTGTGTTATGAAAGATTAGGCAATTGAAAAATGGTTTAATTTTTCATCATTCTGGATTATGAGCAGTTGATATTTACAGCAACTAAATTCACGCTTTCTTGGTTAATTTCATGTGTTGGGGTTTTTTTAAAATGTATTCCTTCTCCAGAATAGATGATGAGAAGCTTAGTTGTAAATATAAAGAGCAGGCATTCTATTTTTCATGTACCAAAGACTTCATCTTTCATTAGTTATTCTATTACTAATTCAAGATTTAATTAATACTGGATATATTAAATAATGTCATATCAAGTTTTGCCCAGCAATCTATAATTCATAAATAATTCTTCATTTTCTCAGCTAATGGCATAATTATGTTTATGCCAGTGAACGAACAAAAGTTATAACGTCGGAGTCTTAATAGAATTTAAAGAAAAATAGATAAAAATCCTCAATGCTGATCTTGATGCTATCCCTTCCTTTACTGGCACTATAATTTAAAACATTTGAGTTTCTTTGGCTGTTATCTTTGTAGTGCTTACAATATTATAATATTGACTCACCAGGAAGTTTCAACACAGCTTGCAGCTGCTGAGCCAGCACTCCACACCCACCCACCAGGATTTATAGAGGGAAGGCAACTCAGGTCACGCTGTGTTCACCCTAGTACAAGGACAAAAGCACCAGCCTGAAGATGACAAGTGGGACCTCGTCAAAACGTCGCCAGAAATCTCTGAAATTTACACGGGAAGAAACCTGAATATGCCAAGAACTTCATACCTATACCCGTGAAAATCTACGAAAGCAAACAGGGGTTTCCCGTGTATGTTTCAGAGATTTCTGGTGACGTTTCGATGAGGTCCCACTTGTCATCTTCAGGCTGGTGCTTCTGTCCTTGTGTTAGGGTGAACATGGGAAAATTTACGAAAATCTACGAAAACCTATGAAAACACACACACATGTATATACACACATACATATATATTTACAGCAGCACGAAGCTTACAACTTCAGCCTGATGATGGTGAATGTGATTTCACCGAAACGTTGCATAGACACTCAAAATATTACACGGGGCAAAACTCGAACTCAGAACAATCTACATAATATATATATATATATATATATATGTCACATGTTTAAGCTGAATTTGAAAATTAAGGGAGACTAGGATAGATCTATTTCGGCCTTATTTTGGCCTCATCAGCTAGCCATACCCACTGGGACTTGAACCTGCAACCTTTGCCTTGTAAGGCAGAGAATTATCCTCTAGGCTACAGTATCCAATCCCTTCAGCTCTGTACCAGGGAAGGGTTACATTTTGTGTCGAATCATATATATATATATATATACAGTGTGTATGTATGTATGTGTATATATATATATATATATATATATATATATATATATATATATATATATATATATATATATATATATATCTCATAACTTAGACTAAAGCTAATGACTTTGTCCTTTTCCCCCCCAAAGAATCACATCTTCTACTTTGAAATAAAATTAAAAATTTACTTACTAAAGGAACAGAAAAATATTACTTGGGTTTTCTGCCCCTTTTTCTTTGGATGATTGAATCATAAGAATTAGGAACTTATGAGGACAGCTGTTAACTTTTTAACTGTTCCATTTTTATTTCTAGTCTTGAAGAAAAAGCTAGTGCTTTGCTTTTGAATGAAGTACTTAATCTGCCTCTTTGTTTGGCTAACAATACTTGAAGAAATGCTTGAATTGACTTGGTCTGCATCTTCCAAATTATGGAGCTGATTAAAGCAATCTTATATTTTATAGAAAGTTCATTGGTAAGATTAGAATGGGCAAAATTTCTCAATTGTGATAGCAGGAGGCCCATTTGGGAGAAATTTAAATACATAGCCCTAGCTATGTGGTATTAAAACTTTCTAAGTCCTTATCATCTCTCTCTAAATAAAGCTCCTTCATTACATCATCCTGAAAGTAATATAGCAAACTGTCTCTGCATTTAGTGAGAGAGAAAATATACCTGTGGCCTTCTTAACCTAACTTTATCCCACCTCCACTAAGTTACACTTTTGACTCCTTCATTCATCCACCTTCGATTTCTGGTTGTCATTTCACAGTCCATCATATTCTATTTATAAAATGCAAACAATATTAGTATAATTGTGAGAGTTCTTTTGACCATAACTGGATACAGTACATGGCTAAGTTAGGTCTCTTCCATTTGTTTTAACCTCTTTCTACAGGTTACTCATTTATTGATGTTATTTATATCCCACTGAACTCTCATGTCACATATAATCCTTGTGGAAAGATAATCTAAGCTTGGCTTTAATAAGGGGAGAGTGGTTCTGTCTAGAAGCCTCATCTCCGGGTACTTTTGGTGCTGGTCTTCCAGGTGTAGGAGAACATATCAAAGCCCTCAATCTGTCCCTCACAAGCATTAGGTAGGATGTTTAAGAGTTTACATGCTGTCAAATGTGTTAAATCCTTGGCGGAATGAAGGACTACAATCTGGAATAACAACGGTTCTTTATTAACAGAAGTAACAGTTACAGAACTGGAAACGAGACAAGAGAATGGCCGTGCCTGGCAGCTATATATATGCTGGGCTGCCAGGCTGAGCCAACCAATCGCCTTGCAGTATTTTCCCGCCCAAGGAATGTGGGGCGGGTACAAGGCCTAACTGTCCTCTGGACACAACAAAATGGACTCTTTTCAAACTGATACAAGTGGTTTTGGAAGCAAACAAACAGATTTCATTTTTCAAGCTGTCTACCTATTCCTACTGGAAGATCCAACTCCAATTGAACAGCTTTCCATCATGAAAAAAACTAGATCAAGCATTATTATTCTGACTTAGCTGCAAACTATTTAATGTTAGGCCTCTTTAAAACTTAAACAGATCATCCCTATGGAAAGCAACTGAAGGACGTATTTTTATATTTCTGTAATAAAAGCTTAAAATATGAAATAATACAAACATTTATTATTTAGGTTTGTTTGGATTGGTCTCAGTCCTGCCATGGATATTTGAGAGCACACTGGAATGACTGGAGCATCTGACCATTTTTCAAAAAAATCTTATTTTCACTTTTAAAATATAATCATTTTGATGATTGCCATCCAAAAACTTTTTTCATCCTTCTAGCAATAAAACCTATTTTACAGGGAAAACACTCCCCTTTGTTTGCCAGGAAATCAGTTGAACACAGAGTGTCTATGTATTCCAAACTGGGTCTTTAAACAGATCCTATTAACAGGTGTTCTTTTTGAAAGGCCTCCTAAGCTTTCATAAACAAGGGAAGTGGGAGTGATTTACTTTAATCACATGCCGAAAGCTTATTCATTTTCACAGCAGGATGGCGGGCTGCCGAATCCAAAATGCTACTGGGGATCCATGTGCTTTTATAGTCATAGTTTCAGCAAAGCTTGGTTAAAAACAAAATTCATCCTTTTCCCTAGCTTTTAATTTTTTTATTGAGTTTGCATTACATTGCCCACGTTCATTGGCTTTGCTCTTTTCATTTATCCTTCTCGCCAATTAAAGCCTGCATCAAAATCCATTGTTTTATCAACAGTGCCCCATGCTGTTGTCCCTGTGGTAGTTAGAGTGGATAAATTCAGGATTGCATTAGATGCTGCCAGGCCAGAACACTGCCACGGATGCTTCCTTGCAAAGAATGTTAACATAAAAAGATTTTCAGTACGGAAATTCTCTTTCTCCTTATTTGAAGGACCACTAGTTTCATTCTACAGAATAACAGAGTTGGAAGAGATCTTGTAGGTCATCTAGTCCAACCCCTTGATCAAGCAGGAGACCCTCTATTATTTCTGACAAGTAGCTGTCCAATCTCTTCTAAAAAATCTCCGGTGTTGAAGCACCCATAACTTCTGAAAGCCAGCTGTTCCTTGTTTGATTTTTTTCATGGTCAGAAAATTTCTCCTTTATTTCTAGGTTGAATCTCTCCTTGATCAGTTTCAATGTTGGAGTGAAACCAGTTTGCCCTGAATCAAGCAACCGGTAGTGGCAGGAGGCTCCGCTTACCGACCTAGACGTCTCTGTGCATGCCTGGAAGCTTTTGTACTGAAGTGAAAGTGTGTGTGCTCCCAATAGTGAACTGGTAGCAAAGATAATTGCAACCCACTATTGATCAGTTTCCATTCATTGTCCCTTGTCTAGCCTTTGGGTGCTTCGGAAAATATATTGTACCACTCTTCTTGGTAACAGTACCTCAAATATTGGAATATTGCTATCATGCCATCTCTGGTCGTTCTTGTTAGCTTGTCTCGGTTAGCTATGCTATGAAACCTTCAACAATACCGAGCAGAGAATTTTAATAGAGCGTGGATAAAGCATGGATAAAGCCAAGCGGGGATAAAACCAAGACACAGACTTAGTTAAATAAGTATTATTTACATATAAACAAAATAGAAACAATCCAAAATATGCATGTAGCAAATACAGAACAATACAGAGCACAATAACAAGCACAAAGCTAAATATATATATATAAAGCACGCAGCTTCTATAAGGACAGAGCTTGGACACGACTCCCCCGTCTCAGGCAAAAATAAAGTAACAAGGAAGTGACCAGGCTAGATCATGAGCTTTTATAGCTTCAATGACGACATAGCCTTGAACATTTACTCTGCAATCAAATGTTAACTCTTTGAGTGCACATTAACCCTTTGAGTGCAGGTACAGTTTTACAGTAGCAACTGTAACATTTACAGTGACAGTACAAGTTTGGTACAGTTTATAATATGCAGTTTACAAAGGCAAACCCTAACACACATGTACCTTGTACTAACACTTCTCTTCAGTAGATTAGGCATGTCCAGTTTTGCAACCATTGTTTATATATTTTAGTCTTCAACAGCGGTGAGCTACAAGCCAGAATGCTAAATTGCGCTCGCCGCTGCAGCTCGTAAGTGCTTGCAGGGCCAGCATGATTTTGCTGCTGCACCTCTGGAGGTAGCAAAATTGCATACGAAGCCGCAGGTGTGCCCATGTTTTGGTAAGCGTTTTTGCTTCCGTGCATGCCGAAACACGGGCTCACCTGTGTCTCAATGCGTGATTTTGCTACCTCCACAACTGCAGCAGCAAAATTGCGCTGGCCCCACAAGAACGTATGAGTCGCGGTGGCGAGAGCAATTTAGTGTTCTGGCTCGTCGTCCACCACTGGTCTTCAGGCACTGAATCATCTTTGTTGCTCTTCTCTGCACTCTTTTTAGAGTCTCAGCATCTTTTTATAGAGTGGTGACCAAAACTAGATGCAGTATTCTAGGTGTGGTCTAAGGCTTTACAGAGTAGTATTAGTCCCTCACATGATCTTGATTCAGTCCCTCTGTTGATGCAATTTAGGATTGCATTGACTTTCTTGGCTGCTGCCTCACAATGCTGGCTCATATTTAATTGATTGTGTGCACCAGATCTCCTCCCTGGGGTAGTGTCATCAAATGAAAAATAGGAGACAGATCCTTTCTCTGCCCTTTGGAATGATCTCCCCCCCCCTACATTTCAAATGGTTTTCAAAACACACTGATCTACTTTGTGCTATATTTTTCCTATTTTGTTTCTCTTTGTTTTTAATTTCTACTTTGGATTTTGAGCAGGGGTCTCCAGCTTTAAGACTTCCCAACTTCAACTGCCAACATACAGGCTGAGGAATTCTGGGAGTTGAAGTCCACAAATCTTAAACTTGCCAAGTTTGGAGACCCCTGGTGTAGAGCATTGTACAATTGAGTTTGGAATAGAGTTGTGTCCAAATGATGAACGTGTTATTGCTAAAATGCATAAACATTAACTGAAATTTGAAACAGAGAAGGAATGCAAGAAAAAAAGCATGAAAAGATGGACGAAATAAATTGGCTACAATATGCTAATGGAGAATATGTGTTGAAAACACTGGAATTTATATTACGTTATAATATATATAAAATGATGTTGATATATATCACTAGAATAAAAATTACTTCAAATTTGTATTGGAAATGTGACCAACAGAAAAATACATTTTACATGCTTGGTGGATGTGCAAAAAAGCATGAAAAGTTTGGACTAGTTCAGAAGATTTTACAGATTAATGTACAATTGAAACCAACGGCTTTTCTTTTGGAATTGATCGATAAACAGTTACAAAAAGTAATGGAACTTTGTTTAAATACATAACTTCAGTAAGATTATTATGTACACAAAGATAGAAAGAAGCAACATTATCCATGATGGATAATGTGCAGAAATCTCAAATTAACATACAGGTAGGCAGCAGTGGGCTACTAGCCGGAACGCTAAATAGGGCTTGCCGCCGCAGCCCATGAGTGCTTGTGCAATCAATGCAATTTTGCTTCTGTACCTGTGGAAGTAGCAAAATCGCACACCGAGCCGCAGGTGCGCCCATGTTTTGGCATGCAGAGAAGCAAAAAAAAAACCTCACTGAGAAACGTGTGTAATTTTGCTACTCTATAGGTGCAGAAGCAAAATCACGCTGGCCCCACAAGCACATATGAGCCACCGTGGCAAGCCCAATTTAGCGTTCCGGCTAGTAGCCCACCACTAAAGGTAGCCCTTGACTTACCATCATAATGGTGTCTGCATGTATATACTGTCAGAAGTTGTGATGGCTGGAAAATGAGTCATCATATGACCAACACTCCGCAGTCTGCATTGGTTGCCGATCAATTTCTGGTCACAATTCAAAGTGTTGGTTATGACCTATAAAGCCCTTCATGGCATCGGACCAGAATATCTCCGAGACCGCCTTCTGCCGCATGAATCCCAGCGACCGATTAGGTCCCACAGAGTGGGCCTTCTCCGGGTCCCGTCAACTAAACAATGTCGGTTGGCAGGCCCCAGGGGAAGAGCCTTCTCTGTGGTGGCCCCGACTCTCTGGAACCAGCTCCACCCAGAGATTAGAACTGCCCCTACCCTCCTTGCCTTTCGTAAACTCCTCAAAACCCACCTTTGTCATCAGGCATGGGGGAACTGAGATATCTCCCCCGGGCCAATACAATTTATGTATGGTATGTTTGTATGTATGCATGTATGTATGCTTAATAATGGGGTTTTTAAAATATTTAAAATTGTAAATTATTAGATTTGTCATGAACTGTTTTTATTGTGTTGTGAGCCACCCCGAGTCTACGGAGAGGGGCAGCATACAAATCTAATAAATAATAATAATAATAATTTTACAACATTTTGAAGTAGTTGTTAAGTAAATCACCTGGTCATTAAAAGAATTGGTGGTTAGCAAATGAACCCTTTGTTTAGTACAGGTGATCAGTTTTGCCAAAAAGTGGAAACATTTTTTCTTCAGAAGCCATCTTGTTTTTGACTCTTGTTTTGACTTTTTTAATTTTTTCGACACTGTGCATGCGGGCATGTGTGAAGCACAGAAGCGGCCATGGGGTGCAGCCATGCAGCACTGGAGGAAGCAAACCGACAATGAGGTATATTAGAACCCACCCCCAGACTGGTTGCTATGGGGAGGAAGGAACAGATAGCTATTGGAACTTCAGAATTGAATCATAACTATTGGGGGGGGGGCTATTATAACTTTTGATGGTCATAAGTTGAGAACTACCAGTATTTAATCAGAGAAAATATATTGACTAAGTTTATTATTGACAGGAAATGTTTTGCATGAAGCAGAAAAAAAGGAACTTATTATACAATATCTTTTTAGCACTTTTGGCTGTTTCTTTCTTTTCTTCTTTTGCTTCTTTATTCTAGTCTTAGTTCTTGCTTGTTTGAAATATAATAAACCTGTTTCAAAAATATTATATTTATAATATATCTCACCTTCTTGCCAAGCCTGAGCATTGATATGAAACTCTTATAGCAAAGAAGGCTAATAATTAATCAGCAGACTAATATGGAATTTACAAATATCTTCTGGTTTTTTTTTCATTCATAATGAGGAAAGTAGCACAATGGCTATACTGCTGTACAAAAGTGTTATTTTGCAGTGTGTGTCTTTACTATGGGGCTACAGAACTCCTCATAATAGCTATCCACCTCAATTAATGAAACTGAATTGGATAAACAAGCTTTTGTTGTTATCAAAGGTACATCAATTAACCATTTACAATCCTATGTTTTCCCATGACAAAATTAAGCCAGCATATCAAAAGCTGATCAATACATCTTGTACCTCCAAGAAAAAATATAAAGAGAAAAGGGAGAAGAAATTAAATGGATTTTCATTAATATTCACAGATTGAATATATTAAAAAATAGAAGTAAATTTTCCTGCACAAAATAATATTACAATATTACAAAGAATTTCATATAATTTGAGATTTTAATGTAATAGTAGATATAAAAAAGGACAATAAAACTCATTAAAAATTAAGAAAACACATTACCCAAACCATTTTCTGAACTTGTATTAGAATATAATTCATGAAAACTGTAATATCAATTTGTTAGATGTGCATGGAGATGAATGTATATTGAAATGACAATGTGTATTAAAGAAATCCATAAAAGAGAGATATGACATATACAAAAATTGACCAGAAAATATTTATTTATTTGTTTGTTTGCTTGCTTGCTTGCTTGCTTGCTTGCTTGCTTGCTTGCTTGCTTGCTTGCTTGCTTGCTTGCTTGCTTGCTTGCTTGCTTGCTTGCTTGCTTGCTTATTCATTCATTCATTCATTCATTCATTCATTCATTCATTCATTCATTCATTCATTTGTATGCTGCCCCTCTCCGCAGACTCGGGGTGGATATACATAGACATCAATATATCTCATCTGTAATGGATTGATGTCCTGACAAATATCTGATCAGATGTAAATTGGGAAAGATATAGAATCAAGCAATCGAAAAGAAAGTCTCATTTCTATTGGTTTGAAGGTACATGTCAATTTAAAAAGAAAGACTATGTGATCTTCATGAATTGGCCTTTTAGTAAAGACTTTAATCCATTTTTTTTTAATCTGTGAGCATTTATATATTAATTACTTGTGAATAGACCTAACTTGGAATATTGTGTGTCCACCAATGTCTCACCAGAGTTTAAAAGGAACATTGAATGAGAGTTCAAAGGAAGGTTACCACGATGGTGAGTGGAATAGCCACAAGTCCCTAAGATACTTGTAAGTGGTTCTGCCCTTAACTGGAAAGAAGTGATCAGAGATTTCAGGTGGCCCCCTGCAAGGCTTTTTCCTTGGCTCTAAGTGGCTTATAAGTGGTAGGAAAGGAATTCTTACTAAATTTGAAGATGAGATTAGGTTCATTCTAAGGATTTCAATTGGCCTGAAAATTAAATCAAATCAAAAGAAATTATAATCAGTAGTGATATACAAAATCCTGTAGGAAAGCATTTCTTTAGTTCCATTGTACTCTACATCAGTTAAGAAATGCACACCTCTCTGTTCCTAGCCACCCACCCCCTGTGGATTAATTCATCATTCATACACAAACTGTAGAGTCTGTAATAATTGGCATTGTTCTCTTGAATAAGGAAGTTTCTCTTAGTCCAAACCAGGGGATTCACAACTTCAGCTGATAGATGAGGAGGAAAAAATTATTTAGATTACAACCAACAACAAGGGAGTGGCAACAAACGGCAAAAGCACTTAGACTTATATACCGCTTTACAGTGCTTTAAGTGGTTTACAGAGTCAGCATATTGCCCCCAACAATTTGGGTCCTCATTTTACCCACCTCAGGAGGATGGAAGGCTGAGTCAACCTTTTTATTTATTTATTTATTCATTTGTCCAATACACAAATACATAGGAAGAAGATAGACATGAAGTAATATATATAAGGGTAAAAGTGAACTTAGATGAGAAGATATATGAAAGGAAGAAAATGTATATGATATATGAGATAAAGGAAAGACAATTGGACAGGGGACGAAAGGCACACTAGTGCACTTATGTACGCCCCTTACTGGCCTCTTAGGAACCTGGAGAGGTCAATCATGGATAGTCTAAGGGAGAAATGTTGGGGGTTAGAGGTTGACACTATTGAGTCCGGTAATGAGTTCCACACTTCGACAACTCGATTGCTAAAGTCATATTTTTTACAGTCAAATTTGGAGTGGTTCGTATTAAGTCTGAATCTGTTGCGTGCTCTTGTGTTGTTGCGGATGAAGCTGAAGTAGTCATTGACCGGTAGGACGTTGCAGCATATGATCTTGTGGGCAATACTTAAATCGTGTTTTAGGCGCCGTAGTTCTAGGCTTTCTAGGCCCAGGATTGTGAGTCTATTTTCATAGGATATTCTGTTTCGAGTGGAGGAGTGAAGGGCTCTTCTGGTGAAATATCTTTGGGCGTTTTCAAGGGTGTTAATGTCTGAGATGTGGTATGGGTTCCAGACGGATGAGCAGTAGTCTAGGATGGGTCTGGCAAAAGTTTTGTAGGCTCTTGTGAATAGTGTGAGATTGCCGGAGCAGAAGCTGCGTAGGATCAGGTTAACAACTCTAGGAGCTTTTTTGGCGATATTGTTGCAGTGGGCTTTAGCACTTAGGTCATTCGATATTAGTATTCCAAGGTCTTTTACTGAGTGTGGGTTGGCAGTGAGACATTGTTTATTCAGTTCGTATATGAGGTTTGAACCTGGTGAGAATCAAACCGCCAACTGCAGGCAGCTGGCAGTCTGAAGAAGTAGCTTGCAGTAATGCACTCTAACCACCTTGGCCCATAGATAGATAAATAGAACAAATTACAAGTAGTGTACTTAGATGCTAGTAACCTGTTGCATTGTAACATGCTCACTAATAGACTGAGTAAGCCGTATCCTTCATTGCAAGAGTCTCCTACCTTTCTGATACTCATCCATAATGAAAACAATGGTACCATATCCAGTAAGATGTTGGTATAGAACATAGCTGGATGAATGAACAAATGTGTAACAGTCTTGGTGGATTTTCTATCCAGGTTTTATAATATAGCATTCCATAAGACATGACTGGCAAGTGATTACACAAAATTATACTTACCAGGTTTTAGATCTTCGTTTAGATCAACAGCAACAACAATCAAAATCAAAGGGGGCCCTGGAGGGTTCACTACATTCATTAATGAGGTACTAGGATTCAATTTTCTCAACCAGTTTGCAATCTTGACATTTTCTAGCACTCTCCTATCCAAACGCTAATTAAACAGAATCCATCTTAGCTTTTTGAAATTAGGCAAGGTTGACTAGTGTCTGCCACCCTCTGTGACAATGTGTCCTAACAAATGTTTAACTTGCTTGAAATAAATTTACAATTTTCCAAAGATTTGACCAATGTTAATACAGGAAAGGGCTGGTAGCAATAACTCATGAAAGTTGTGTTTTCTTAATATACCAGGTCTATCTTTGAGTCATGTCAGCTATGAGAACTTCAAGTTTGATTTTGATTTAACAAAACATTGATTGTTATCTTGTTATCTAAAGCTTCCTGTGATCTGGCTCATAGCAAAGAATGCTAATTAAAGAGCAATCAAAGCAGATCACTTCAACTATTTGGTTGATTAGTTTACATTCATTTTCAGGACAGGGGATGCTTTGCAATGGTTTTGACAACAGACTGATAGACTGTTGATTTAGAGACCCCTTCTAGCATTTGCATTTTAATTTAACCAATAAGAAAAGCTATTTTTTAAAAAAAGATTAACTAACTTCTAAACTTGAGATTTTGGGAGGCTATTATTACTGTTTTGGAAACAAGTGCAAACTGTCAAACCTTCTAACTCAATCTCTATATTGTGTGTCAACCTTTGCAGCATGTATTTACTTTTTTTTCCGGCACCCAAGAATACTCATGCCATAAAATTTGTAAGAAAAGTCGGGAGTAACCTACAATCTAACATTTGGAGCTGCAGAACCACGTCCCACATTGCAAACTTTGTACATATTTGTTTCTTTACAACCCATACTGTACCTGGTAAGTGCCTTTGTAAAATAGATTATCATGTATTATAGGCTAGCACGCAGTGTTGGGCATTTCAAAACATAAAAATTAACTAAAGATCCAAGCATTTTCTTCCTGAAAAATCAAGTAATCCTATGAGGAAAGTTTGTGATTCTGTGATCAAAGAAATGCTTTCCATGCAGAATGTCAGGCTACAGCTACTTTTAAGATGTCTAAAGAGTTAAGCAATGCTCCTTGGCTTTATTTATTTATTTCTCATGTGCATGCACACGCATACATGTGAATACATACATTCAAGCATAAACTTATAGACACATTTACTCATACCCAAACTACAAACACTTCTTTGAAATTTTTGCATAACCACCATGCCTGAGAAAAAGTTTCATACACTGTAAACAAATGGCCAGATGCTCAGCAGTAAGAAAAAACAACTTCTGTCCAGAGTGATCTAAACAGTGTTGCTCAACCTCAGCAAGTTTAAAATGTCTGGTCTTCAACTCCCAGGATTCCTCAGCCAACTACACATCCTAAAGTTGCTAAACAATACAAACTAGTTCATACAAAGCTTTTTAGTCACACACTTCCTTGCTAATCCAGCTAAACAGATACTTAGTGTGTGTGTCAGGTAATCAAACATAGTCCAGATTTTCCCCAAAGGGACAACTTCTCTAATCTGTATTGTCCAACATCCCAATGGACATTAGCCAACCAAACTGCTTAAATGTATTCCATGCCTCCAGAATTTTTCTTCCCTTCTTCCCTCTGGCTCACTCTCTTCTGCAGGTCTTTGTTTATTTGTGTGTTGATGTACCTATTGATTTATTGATCGCTGCCAGCTGAGCTTCATACCTGCTTCAGCTCATTTTGTTTGACTTTGATGGCAAAGAGCATAGCAGATTCAACAGCCACGACCTCCCTTGGTGTCTAGAGAGACTTGTTCGATACTACCCACTCTTCAGCAGCCTTTCATTGAACCATTGAAGAAGGATGGAAACTCAGGTTGATCTGGCAACCGTGGGTAGAGAAGACTGTTTGGGATGCCAGACGCGTCAAACTGATCCTTCCCAGAAATGCCTTACATATTTTATGTGTAAGAAAAGAGCTATCCAGGGAGAGCTAGGCATGCCTGGATCCTAGTGATAGCAGGAGAGTCTTAAGAGAACAATGTTAGAAATTAATTTGTAGAGACAGGTGCTCTAGTTTATTTTACTGAGTATTGCAAATGTTGACAAACTGAATTTCAATGGGTGAAGTTTCTCCGTCATTGTCTTTGCATCCATTTGATGAATTTCTGCTTGTTGTGTTGTTCTAAAACACAGGAGCTCTGCCAGACCATAAAACATTGGGCTTAACAAGAAGAGCCTTTCTGCACAGCCGATAAAGAGAAATACTTCCATTTCATGCAAAAGACAAGACCAAAAATGTTTAGTAGTCATTTCCATATAAGGATTCCTCTTCCCTTTGTTGAAATCAATATGATTCTAAAAATGTCAAAAAAGAAAATGTAAAGAGAGCAGAGGGAAATCCTTACCAACAACGCTCTCTACATGGGGCTACCTTTGAAAAGTGTTCGGAAACTCCAGATCGTGCAGAACACGGCCCCGAGAGCCATCGTGGGGCTTCCCAGATTCGCCCACGTATCTACAACACTCCATGGCCTGCATTGGCTGCCGATCAGTTTCCGGTCACAATTCAAAGTGTTGGTCATGACCTTTAAAGCCCTACATGGCATTGGACCAGAGTACCTCCGGAACTGCCTGCTACCGCACGAATCCCAGCGGCCGATAAGGTCCCACAGAGTTGGCCTTCTCCGGGTCCCGTCGACTAAACAATGTCGTCTGACGGGCCCCAGGGGAAGAGCCTTCTCTGTGGCGGCCCCGGCCCTCTGGAATCAACTCCCCCCGGAGATTAGAACTGCTCCCACCCTCCTTGTCTTTCGTAAACTACTTAAGACCCACCTATACTGCCAGGCATGGGGGATTTGAGACACCTTTTCCCCAGGCTCTTTATATTTTATGTTTGGTATGTATGTGCTGTTTGGTTTTTATTTATGATAGGGTTTTTAGGGGTTTTTTAATATTAGATTTGTGCCAGTATAATATTGTTTGTATCGTTGTTGTGAGCCACCCCGAGTCTTCGGAGAGGGGTGGCATACAAATCTAATAAATTATTATTATTATTATTATTATTATTATTATTATTATTATTATTACCAATAATGAAGACTATTTCAGAAACTGATTAGCCGTTGGTGTTTTAGGTGTTTTAGGTATGTAACCAGGATGGATTGCTATTATCCTACCCACCCCTGACCATTCTAGGATGTTTCCTGACCATTAAATGTTATGTATGGATATGATTATGGAATGTTGATTGCATTTTAAGATAATGGGATTTTATTTTATTTATTTATTTATTTATTCAATTTTTATGCCACCCTTCTCCTTAGACTCAGGGTGACTTACAACATGTTAGCAATAGCACTTTTTAGCAGAGCCAGCCTATTGCCCCCACAATCCGGGTCCTCATTTTACCCACCTTGGAAGGATGGAAGGCTGAGTCAACCTTGAGCTAGAGATGAGATTTGAACCGCTGACCTACAGATCTACAGTCAGCTTCAGTAGCCTGCAGTACAGCGCTCTACCTGCTGCGCCACCCCGGCTCATCGTTTTTAATTATTAGATTTGTATACATTTTGTTTTGTATTGTATGTTGTGAGCTGCCCCGGGTCTTGGGAGAGGGGCGGCATACAAATCTAATAAATAGTAATAATAATAATAATAATAATAATAATAATAATAATAATAATAATAAATCACATACTCAGCTGCTGCAAAAAGATTGCACAGACTGACTTCAAGCATAGACATGATGCTGTGGCACAGATGATCCACTGGAACTTGTGCCGGAACTACCATTTGCCAGTGGCAAAGAACTGGTGGGATCATAAGCCCGAAAAAGTGGTCGAAAATGAGCAGGCAAAACTACTGTGGGACTTCCGACTTCGGACTGACCGAATTCTGAAGCATAACACACCAGACATTGTGATCGTGGAGAAAAAGAAAGTATGGATCATTGACATCACAATCTCAGGAGACAGCAGAATTGAGGAGAAGCAGCTAGAGAAATTAGTGAAATACGAAGATATAAAATCGAGCTGCAACAACTCTGGCATAAGCCCGTGAAAGTGGTCCCAGTGGTACTTGGCACGCTGGGCGCAGTACCAAAGGATCTCAGCGGACATTTGAAAACCATTGGAATTGACAAAATCTCCATCTGTCAATTGCAAAAGGCCGCTTTACTGGTACATAATTCGCTGCTACATCACGCAGTCCTAGGTGCTTGGGAAGCGCTCGACTGGTGATGAAATACGAAATCCAGCATAGTGATCTCGTTTGCTGTGTTGTACTGACATAATAATAATAATAATAATAATAATAATAATGATGATGATGATGATGATGATGATGATGATGATGATGCTACCGATCCGGTGTGCATACAGCTTTAATTGTCTTGCTATGTATGTGCATCCCAAGAATGTTTTTGCTTCTGCGCAAGTGCAGGAAGCAAAAATGCACTGAAATCTCACAAGGGGATGCACCTGAGAGATTTTGGCAATTTTTTGCTTTTGTCCATGCATGGAAGCAAAAAAGAATCAAAATCTCACACACGCACATGTCCCCTCATAAGAGTTTGACTGCGCACAAAGCAAAAAATATTGAAGAAAAAAGATGGCAGCGCCCCTAGAACTGGCATCCACTACCAGTGCGCAGTCAGCCATCGCACTGGTAGCAACCCACTACTGTATGTAACCTATGATTTAAGGGGTAGTAGATAGTAATAAAGTTTAGTGGCCATTGACATATCCAAGTACCATTAACTAAAATCCTTTCCACTAAAAATTATTTTGACTGGTTGCTATCACATCTGTTCAGTATTGCTTTGTATGAAAAAAGTCATTCCTTTATCAGTCTTGAATTCTGTTCCACTTCATTTAAAAGAGATAGTCCCTAGGTCTAACACTGCCGAAGACAGAAATGCTTATAAAGAAGAATATTTGTAGCTCAGGGTTGAAATGGAGGGTCCTTGGTGCTCTCTGAGCTTGCTTGTTTTCTTGCAGATGTTTCCTTTCCCTAATTAGGTAGCATCAGTGCCTGATCAGTGCACTGAAGTTTCCTAGTTAGGGTAATGAAACATCTGCAAGAAAACAGAAATATTTTTTCCATCCACTTTTCATGCCATGCATTAGTTTAGGCCCATGGGGGTGGGCCTTGGGCCAGGGGGAGGGCCTTGGGCCAGGGGGAGGGCCTTGGGCCAGGGGGAGGGCCTTGGGCCAGGGGGAGGGCCTTGGGCCAGGGGGAGGGCCTTGGGCCAGGGGGAGAGCCTTGGGCCAGGGGGAGGGCCTTGGGCCAGGGGGGGGGCTTGGGCCAGGGGGAGGGCCTTGGGCCAGGGGGAGGGCCTTGGGCCAGGGGGTGGGCCTTCTCTGTGGCGACATCAGGTCTCTGGAACCAGCTTCCTCCTGAACTCTGTTGTTGTTGTTGTTGTCGTCATCATTATTATTACATAATACTGCCTTTCAGGTGAGACACCTGAGGTACCATGAAGAATCCTACGAAAAATAATGCCCAACAAAATAGTAAAGCTGTCAACTGGAAATGATTGCCTCAATTAATCAAAATAATTTGTGTGGAATTAATTAATTACAAGAAATACAGTTCTTGAAAATCCAAGGAATCTCTATTATTGCAGGATTGGAAGCCTGAATCACTTTCATTCCCAAATCAGGCACCTGTCTTCTTCGTTCTCCTCAGAAACAACATAAAAAATGGAATAAGATTGTCTACACTAAAGAAACAGCACAAGTATCAAAAGATTCCAAACTGTAATGGCAAGTATAAGCCCCAGGTCACTGCGAGAAACAGAGAAACAAGCTAATGTTGACTGCAATTACAACTGAATAAGTTGGACGCAAAATCAATAAATAAGGAAAAACAAAATAAAACAATGCACCACTACTGTTTATTATTGCACCGATTCCATTGTCAACGATACTAAACAAGTTAGGTCATTGCTATATTCCACCTCCTTTATATGAAACTGAAGGAGCTAAATTGCTCTAGTACAATAATTGTGAACCTTTTTTTCCTTGGGTGCCAAAAAAGCATGGTGTGCATGCTATCGCCCACACCCATAATTCAATTCCTGGCAAGGGCGAAAACAATTCCCCCAACCGCCGGAGGCAGTAATGGGCAGCCAAAATTTTTACTGCCACACTGTGGATATGGCTTATTTTGTGGTGTGGCTCAATGGACATGTGACTGGGTAGGAGTTGTTGCCAGCCATGTGACCAGGTGGGAGTGGCATGAATGATCATCATCATTCAAGTGAACTGTTAAGTCCTCAACTTATAACCTTACCAGTGTCACTTGCTGAGGTGACAATTTGCTTTGTATTTCCCGCACTCTCCTTCCTGGGTCACCCTCCCCCTCAGGCTGCATAGCTAGGTGAACCGGTGTTGCCAGAAGCATAAATGCTGCCAACGCCGCTTCCACCCACGCCTTCTGCTTACACCTCAGGTGGGAAGTGGCCACGTGAGGCTGGAGGGGGGCTGGGCAGGAGAGAGGGAAGGTTGTCCGAGGCCAGGAAGGAGGAAAGAGGAAAAAAGCAAGGAGCGCAGATGCAGCAGCAGCAGCAGGGGAAAAAGGGAGAGTCAAGCTGAGACCAGTAATCCAGGAAGGGACAGCCGCTGATCAGCTGGAAGTGTGCATGCATCTTCATTTCCACCAGTGGAACTGCGTTCCACCCCATCCTGCCTGCTGCCCACCCCTGCCCGGAGGCCTTCTGGAGGCCGGAAATGGCCTGTTTCCCAATTTATGGTGGGTCCAATAGGTTTGTGTTTCACCCTCCCCATGCTCCAGATGCTTCCCTGCAGCTGGAAGAGGCTAAAAATGCCCTCCCCCATCCCCTGCAGGCTCTCTGGAAGCCAAAAGCGCCCTTCAGGAGCCTCTGTGTGAGCCAAAAATCAGCTGGTCGCATACATATGCAACTTGGAGCTGAGCTAGGGCAACGGCTCATGTGCCAGCAGATATGGCTCCGCGTGCCACCTGTGGCACCCATGCCATAGGTTCTCCTTCACTGCTCTAGTACTTTAGAATTCAAACAGATAACCTGTCACATAACACCTGAGACTTGTTGCTAAAATGACAAAAGAAGTCTGGATAGTGGACACTGCAGTAATTAGAGACAAGAGAAGAGAAGAGAAAAGAAAAAACTGGCAAAAATTACAAAACAGAAAGACCTGAAAGAAGTGGAACAACTCTGACAAAAGAAAGCAAAAGTAGTACCATAGTAGTAATTGTCATCTTGAAGAATCCCAAAACATTTGGAGTACCAAGTTGAATACCTTTGACAACTGCCAAAATTGTCTATTTACCTGAGACAGTTTACAGCCTGAACAATATCTTTAATATTATATAACATATGACTATCCCAGATCATTGTGAAGGACTTGATTGATAGACAAAATTTATTTATTTATTTATTTTTTATTGGATTTATATGCCGCCCCTCTCCGTGGACTCACCAAATTGCCAAATCCAGTCTAAAGGCCTGGCTGAATGTGTGATCATAATTTATTAAATTTATATGGTCCCTGATTCCCAATGACTCTGAGTGGCATTCGGTGCTGTTTCAAAATTTAGTTGTGACATGGCTTTCTAAAGCTGTTTTCCTCATCTCTGCCTCACATTTATTGGTATGTCCTACTGACAACAAATTGTCTGTGGCCTCTGGCAGGGTGATTTAATAGAGATGAACTTGCATTTACATAAATGTTATTAAGGAGTTACCAGAGCCCATTTGTCTTTGTAAATCTCAGCCATCTGCATCATGTTTATCCACTGACAATCTCATAATTCTTGATGTCCACTTCTAATATCAAAAATAACTTTCTAGCATCTAATGAAATCTAAAGATCCAGAATTATTTCACAAACCCAAAATATTTGGGTGGGGTGGACTGTTACAATAGCTGGGAGAAAATATTTTTGGAATTACTTTGGTCATGGAGGAGAAGTGACAGGCATAAAGGATTAACTTTCCATCCAGATCCCTTTCCTTAATGTTGTAAACTAAGGTAGATATAGATATCTCAGACAATATTAAAGTAGACTACTTGTGCTTGTCTTTTTCATGCAAAGGCTTCATAAGAAATAAAAAATGAACTGCTCAATTTTTTCTGAAATATTTTTCCTCAAGCGCTAAAACTATTCACTTCCCTAGACCAACATAGTCCTGCTGTGCCTTCCTACCCAAGCACATGCATTTGCTAGTGTGGTTAGAAGTTATGAGTTTAGGTATGAGTCCAACATACCTAAAAAGGGCTAGTTGAAGAAAGTGCTTAACCTAACTGCTTAAGTGGAGAAAGCCATACTGATTGCTATAGTTTCTTTTTCATCTTTCCTTCTCAAAGCCCTTTTTCTTTCTTTTTTCCTGTAATGACAGCCTGTTTGGGCTTAATGGTTAAGATAATGGCCTAGAAACCAGGAGGTTGTGAGTTCTACGCCTGTCTTAGTCACAAAGCCAGCTGGATGATCTTGAGTCAATTACAGTGCTAGAATAGAGCAGAACAGAACAGAATAGAATGGGATTTTTTATTGGCCAAGTGTGATTGGACACACAAGGAATTTGTCTTTGGTAAATATGATCTCAGTGTACATAAGAAGACAAGATACATTTGTCAAGCAGGCCTGAGGAGAGGATGGTTCTGCCAATACATTGTTCTGGGGCCTATGGAGCTCAAAGTGGGGGAAACTAAGGGGGGAGATAATTGGTTGCCGATCAGTTTCCGATCACAATTCAGTGTTGGTTATGACCCATAAATCCCTTCATGGCACCGGACCAGATTATCTCAGGGACCGCCTTCTGCTGCACGAATCCCAGCGACCAGTTAGGTCCCATAGAGTTGTGAGAAACAAGGCACACACACACTTGTCGACTCCCATGACATGTGTGACATTATTGAGATATGTGTCCACGTGTAGGTGAGGGTACCCATATTATGTCACGCTGGAAATTGCCAGCCCCCATGACATTGAGAAACATCCAGTAGTTAGAGAGTTAATTCTGTCTAGTAAGATAGCTCCTCCTGTGTGATGTAACCTTTTGCTCACATCCTGTCTCTTCTCAAGAAGAAGGGCGGTCCTTATTTAGAGGACATCTTTTTCTCCATACATCCTACCTAGAGGATGTGCTTTTCATGTCTCTTCAGACATTTATTGTTTTTATACTTTTCTAATAAAAAGTAACTTGTTCATTCGAACATGCTTGTCTGTACTTCAATATCCATCACCTCTGGAAGCTCCCGGCTCACTCCTCACGGGCTGAGCGCCTTGTCTAAGGTAAGGGGGTCTTCTAATCCCGACATGGCAGCCGAGCACGGTTATTATTGAAGTAACAGACCCCGCTTACACCCCGTAAGCTTCCTAGGAATTTTTCCCTGATGCCAGCGAAAAAGAAACGTAATCCTCTCACGCAGTCATACGTTGATTCTCTCACGAGTGACCAGTTGGCCCAACTCAAGGAGACAATTCGTGTAACCGATTGTAAAAGGAATCCAACAATGTTACTGCAAGGTGAGAAGGAACTTCTTCTAGCTGACCCCTGCACTCAACAAACCGTAAGTGAATCTTACTTCATTGATGATGTAGAAACCAGGGAAAAGGATTGTAAATCTACCCAGGGTGAGCCCTCCGGCAGTCTTTCCATTAATCCTAGCGAAGATGAGGAGGAGGAGACGTTAACTCTGTTCCCCTCACAATCATCTGGTACCCACGTTAAGGCTCAAACCAAGACAAAGCACCTAGATGATTTTAGCTCTCTCACTTCTGCTAAAATAAAAGGAACTTCCTTAAACCTGCAGAAAATTGAAGAGCTCATTGACAAGGATGAGAAGGAGATAAATTCTTTAGAATCAGTCTGTCTCCGTTTTGATAATCTTCCTACAATGAAAAATATAGAGCAGCAAGAAATCTATTTCAGTTACTTAAAAAAGGCTAATGAAGTCAGGACTGAATTACGATCTCTGAAGAAACTCCAGCTTAGAATTCTTATTAAAAAGATGGAGGCTATGACCCTGAAAAGTGCTACGTATGTTCATTCTCCACAGGGAGATAGCGTAGGAATGCACTCCTCCTATCCCCCCGAAGATAAGCATGCGCACATAACTCACTCTCCAGTGGCTAAGCAAATCTTCCCTGCTCAAATAACAAACATAGAGGCCTCAAAGGAGGGAAAAGGAGGGGCTAGTCACCCCACCGTAAAAAAGCCGAATTTACTGCAGTTTGAAACTACAAGCAGTGCGGGGGGGCAAATTCCCCCATTGCAGCAAAGTTACGCAGCAGCGGCCACTAGTGGATGGAATGCGCCACAGGCACAGTTAATTCCTGAAACAAAAGCATCTGAAGTGAAGCCTAATGCAATTAGAGTTTCCCTCACAGCTAAGATGCAAAGGCAATCGGCTCCTCATGTTTTAGGTACTTCTGTTTCACCACAGAGACCTCCAGTCTTCATTCCACAGATGCAAGCACAACTTTCCCAGATGGGACAGCCACAAGGTTTGCCAGGAGGAGTAGGGGCTCAACCCCTGCAACTCCAAGCAGTTCAGATAACTGCTCCAGCAAGGCATGCCATCACCTCTCCTACACTGAAAGGTGAGTTTGTGCTGTTACCAAATCAACTGGATTTTAAAGTATGGCTTTGCAGGATAGGACTGATCTTTATACTCATGTCTATAGACTCTGATGTTTTGTTCAACCCAAGTACTCCTGAATGGAAGAACGTTGTTGACAGATTCAGCAGATATCCACTGCCTTTTAAATCTACTCAGAGACTCTGTAACATGCTAACTGAAGAAGCAGAGTTGCTGAACACTGGCCTTAGACCTATGTCAGCAGCATTTAAATCTAACTTGGCCAAGGGCGGTCAGCAGAAAACAAGTACTCCAAAGTACTCACGCCAGAAACCTTTTAAGAAGGATGACACTCGCAAATCTCCTGATGTGCAAAGTGTGAAGTCTGGCGAGACTGATCATCCACCTTATCCAACCCAGCCTAAAGGCGCACACAAGAAAGGATCCAGAGGAAAGAGTTCTGGAGCTGCAAAGTCAACTCCCAAAGACTCCAAAGATGAGAAACCTACTTATGTTGGTACCATCCACCTCAGCATTGTTCCTGACAAGAGTCCACTCTACGACATTCGTGAGTTATGGACCCTAGACAGTGGAGCAGCGGCACACATCGCGTACCGGAAGGAATCCTTCAGTGAACTACACCCGACAGATGTCAAAGAAGTGTATGGAGTTGGTGGTCTACGTTCCAAGGTGGAAGGAAAAGGAAAAGTCTTCGTCAAAGAACTGGACTCCCTTATCTCAAATGTTTTCTACGTTCCAACTGCCAAGAACAACATCCTTAGTGGATATTGCCTGAAAGAAGAATTGAAGGTTGTAATGAACTTTGGACTCAATGACACTAACCTTTTCAAGGATGGCAAACTTCTTGCTACTGCCATCCCCATCAAAGGTGTTTTTTATTTGCAACCCAAACCTGCCAGCAAAGGTAGTGTAAGTATAAGCGTTCCAAAGGGCGTATGCACAGGTCCAGAGAGAAACCCTGGTGCCACCGCTAGTTCAAAGGTTCCTAAAACCAATGAAACCCCTGAGGTTCCTAATGCTGTTAAAAATGTTAAACATATGTTAACAAACAAATCTTTTCATTCCAGGTGCATTCACAGATGGCATCGTCGCTTGGGGCATGCTTCTTACCCCGTTTTAGCAAAGACGTCTGAATATGTTGATGGTTTCACAATTGATGGGGCTTGCAAAGTTTACCTTGATTGTAGAATTTGTAACACTGCCATACTTCAGGATCTCACAATTCCCAGATTTCCTGTCCGCCAGTGTACACGCATCTTTGAATTGGTCCATACCGACGTTGTCGGTCCATTTCGGCCTACTGTTGGTAAACGTAAGTACTTCTTAACTGTAGTTGACAGTTACTCACGATTTGGCTTTGTTTTTTCTTTAAAACAAAAATCAGAGGCGTTTGAGGCTTTTAAAGGCTTTGCTGCAGATATACTTACCCAACACGACGTCTGGATCGAGCGGATTCAAAGTGATCGTGGAGGCGAACTTATGTCACAAGAGTTCCAAGGATGGATGGCCAGGAATGGGATCCTCAGGCAGACCTCATCGTTAGGAGCCCAGCAGCACAACGATGTATGCGAACACAGAAGCGCGATCCTGCAGACAATGTTTCGTTGTCTCATTGAGGATGCAAACGTGGACTTTTCATACTGGGGCGAAGCATTAAGGTATGCTAATTACATTGTTAACAGAACATGGAGTAGCGTCATTCAAGACACTCCTTATTACTTGCTCCATGGCAAGAAACCTGACATTCAAAACATTTACATTTTTGGTTGTTATGCCACTGTTAACATTCCAGTTGAACAGAGAAGAAAAGGAGGTCCTGTGTCAGAAAGAATGAGATTCATCGGCTTTGATGAAGTCTCCAAGTACCACAAATTTGCTGACTCTCATCACAGAGTTTATATTTCTAATTCAGCCAAATTTGAGGAAGACACAAATTGGTCCAGTATACATAGTAATGATACTTCAGTTTATTTCCCTAAGGAAAGTGTGCAGAGTCCTGAAGCCCAGGAAGCTGTGCCAGAAATTCCTGATGTTCCAGATGATGAACAGCCTTCGACAGTTGCCGAGGAAACCTCTGGTGATGAACTTGAAGGCGGAGATGATGATGAAGGATGGACCAGCGTTCCCAGACGTTCCAAGAGAACTACCAAAGGAACTCCTCCAAAGAGATTTGCACAGCAAGTATCTGACTCTCCTTATCTTTTCATGTGTAATAATCTTACACTTCCACCTGATCATTTTCACCAGATCAAACTTTTGCCTGACTCTGAACAAGAAAAATGGCATGAGGCTATGGAACACGAACTGGACTGTTTAAAGAAACTTAATGTGTTCCAGAAGGTGGAGCCTCCTAACAAGAAGAAAGTCATTGGCACACGCTGGGTGTATAAAGTCAAACAAAAGCCTAATGAGGAAAAGCTGTACAAAGCTAGGCTCGTAGCTCAAGGATTTTCTCAAGTTTATCCGGATGACTACACAGACACATACTCACCCACAGTCAGAAATGAAAGTGTCAAGATTGCCCTAATCACTGCTATTGCTTTGGGTTTAGAAGTTTTCCAGTTTGATGTAGAGACTGCCTATTTGAACGCTGATCTGAATGAAGAGATCTACGTCAAGGGTGCTCCTGGATTCCAGAACCGAGAAGGAGAGGTTTGGTTTCTGAGCAAGTCTTTATACGGCCTCAAACAGAGCGCCCTCTGCTGGTACAAATTATTATCCCAAAAGCTAAATTCAATGGGCTTTATTAAGTCCGAATCTGATGGATGCGTGTTCACAAAAGGGCAAGGTAAGACTTATGAAATTGTTCTTGTTTATGTTGATGATATTGTTTATGTAGGTCTCAATGAAAGCACTAGTCAAACTTTTGCTAAGGGCCTTGAGAAACATTTCACCTTGAAAAGCCTAGGGCATATCAATGATTATCTAGGTGTTCAGTTTGAGAAAACTGAGAAGGGGTTCTCTCTTTCACAAGAAAGTAAGGTTGACCAGCTTTTGCAAAATTGTAACATGTCTGATGCGCATACTTGTCGTTCTCCTATGCAAACTGACTTTTACAGGTTAACCCGAGAAGAGTATCCTGATTTTGAGAACAAAACATTGTACCGGTCAGTGATTGGATCGCTATTGTACATCAGCAGCTGGACGAGACCTGACATTTCACTAAGTGTGAATCTACTGTCCAGATACGTTGGAAAGGCTACCACGTTTCATTGGTCTTGCATAAAGAAGCTGCTCAAATACATGAAGCTCACGAAAGGCAAGAAGCTGTACCTTGAGCCAGATCATGTTGGGTACCCTGAAGTGATTTGTTATGCTGATGCTGACTGGGCAAGTGACACAGAAACACGAAAAAGTACTTCTGGTTATATCATGTTTTTAAATGGTTGTAATGCATTAATGTCTCTTTTTCCTCTCATTGATAGTATTTGGAAAGGTCCTATGACACCAATTGTTATTATGGAGGATAATATTTCAGTTGCATTCATTGCTGAAGCTGAATTTGTTGGAGCTCGTTCACGGCACATTCACATCCGGTATCAAAATATCCGAGAGAAGGTGAAAGATGGTTTCGTGAAATTTCAGTATGTGGCTACTACTGAGCAGATCGCTGACTTGCTGAATAAGCCATTGGCAGCTGATCAACATGAATACCTCACCAACAAATTGTGCCTTAAGTGAATTGATGTCTTGATGTCCTGATGTCCCTCTTGTCTCTGATGACTGACAAAGAAGGGGTGTCACGCTGGAAATTGCCAGCCCCCATGACATTGAGAAACATCCAGTAGTTAGAGAGTTAATTCTGTCTAGTAAGATAGCTCCTCCTGTGTGATGTAACCTTTTGCTCACATCCTGTCTCTTCTCAAGAAGAAGGGCGGTCCTTATTTAGAGGACATCTTTTTCTCCATACATCCTACCTAGAGGATGTGCTTTTCATGTCTCTTCAGACATTTATTGTTTTTATACTTTTCTAATAAAAAGTAACTTGTTCATTCGAACATGCTTGTCTGTACTTCAATATCCATCACCTCTGGAAGCTCCCGGCTCACTCCTCACGGGCTGAGCGCCTTGTCTAAGGTAAGGGGGTCTTCTAATCCCGACATATTAGTCATCTTCAAACATTTAATAATCCTCTCGGTAGCCCTGTCATCAAGAATCATAATGTACAACACTTAATCATAGTCATACGGTAGAAATAAGTAATCAAATCATACTGGGAAACAATCAACATAAATCGTAAGGATACAAGCAACAAAGTTACAGCCATGCAGTCATAAGTGGGAGGAAATGGGTGATAGGAATGATGAGAAGATTAATAGTAATAGTAACGTAGACTTAGTGAATAGTTTGACAATATTGAGGGAATTATTTGTTTAGCAGAGTGATGGTGTTTGTGTAAAAACTGTTCTTGTGTCTTGTTCTTGGTGTGCAGTGCTCTATAGCATCATTTTGAGGGTAGGAGTTGAAACAATTGATGTCCAGGATGTGAGGGGTCAGTAAATATGTTCAGAGCCCTCTTTTTGACTCGTGCAGTATAAAGGTCTTCAGTGGAAGGCAGGTTGATAGTAATTGTTTTTTCTGTAGTTCTTATTAACCTCTGAAGTCTATGTCGGTCTTGTTGGGTTGCAGAACCAAACCACACAGTTATAGAGGTGCAGATGACAGACTCAATGATTCCTCTGTAGAACTGTATCAGCAGCTTCTTGGGCAGTTTGAGCTTCCTGAGTTGGCACATAAAGAACATTCTTTATTGTGCTTGTTTGATGATGTTTTTGGTGTTAGGTGACCATTTTAGGTCTTGGGATAGAATCTAGAAATTTGAAAGTCTCTAATGTTGATACTGTATTGTCTAGAACTGTAAGAGGTGGTAGGATGGGAGGGTTTCTCCTAAACTCTACGATCATTTCTAAAGTTTTGAGTGTGTTCAGTTCCAGGTTGTTCTAGTCGCGCAATGAGGCTAGTCGTTCAACTGCCCATCTGTATGCGTATTCATCGTTGTGTCAAATGAAAGCAATCACTTTGTATCATCTGCAAACTTTAGCAGGTTAACAGATGGGTCGTTTGAGATGCAGTCATTGCAATAGAGAGAAGTGGAGAGAGCATATATTTAGGGGGGGGGGCTATGCTAATTGTACAGGTATCTGATGTGATTCTGCTTAGCTTCACCTGCTGCTTCCTGACTGTTAGGAATTCCTGTCTGTTAGGAAAATAAGGTAGTGGCAACCACTTCTTAAACCTTCTGTCAAAAAACCCTGCAATAACTAGTCCAGACAGTCATTGGGAATCAACACTGACTCAATGACAGCAAAAGAAAAATGGCAGAATAGCTTTCTCCTGTAGGAAATTGAAAGAGTATCCCCAGATATAGCTCAGCTTGAGAAGAAATCAGCTTTGAAGGTAAGGCAATAGGAGGAAAATTGTGTGTCCCTCCCTGCTTTGCTCAAAAAGATCACAGGGAGAAAAAAATACAGCTTTTATCTTCTGTTTGCTTGGCAGGTGCAGATCTATCTAAGCTTTTAATAAAGCAATTTGGACAGCTGAATAATAACAATCTGATCTGTACCTTATTCTACCTAGAATAAATCAAGCAGGTTTGCTGAGAAATGCCGACTGAATAACATCCACAAACTTTTTTTATTTAGTTTTGATCTCTTAGAATTTCTATGGAAGGCTCTAACACCAGTCTTTCTGAATAGCTACAGTACTCAGGATTGAGCTAAGATTTAAGCTACTGGAATTGGAATCCAAAAGACCCACATACCTTCCTGTTTATGCAGGGCTATACCACTCAAATATCAATCCTGTAATCCTGCCTGCAAAAGATCATTTTCCCTTCCATGTGGAAAATGATCACAATGGAATGATTATTGTTAAGTCTAAAAAAACACTGCATAAATAACAAATTAAAAAATAGACATATAAAATAGACTCATCAAAACATTGCATCTAGCTTGTTATTGCATCTTCAAAAGTTACTTGAAAAAGAAAACAATGTTTGGGCAATTTGGCACAAAACCACAAAATCCGCCCAGCCGTAGAATATGCCAAATGCCACTGGTCTACAACTTTTCCAGCTTGGCGGGCTGGTGGAGGCATAGGAGGCAGAGCCAGTGGGGGTGGGGGGTGGAGACAATTTCGCACACATCCTTCTTTCACAAATGCAACTGTGCACATGGGTGTATGTGCATGCACATATACACACACACTCACTATTTCCACAGCCCAGTTCCACACAGCCTGCAGACCAGTACTGGGTCATGGTCCAGGGATTGGGGACCCCTGTCATACACAATAGATAACAGAGCAATGGCATTCAACACATTTCCTGGCATCCAACGTGAGGGACATTCCAGCCTTAAGTGAATTCACCACACTGGGCTTTATTTCAGAACATTTGCTAGCCTGGTTTCTCTCATTGGGAACAATTGCTCAGCTTATGGAAAACTCTGTCTATTTGGGCTCTGATTTATGCCTCCTTTTTTTTTGTTCTTTTTTTGCTCCTTGGAATCTGGATCAACTGGTAGCCTATCCGTAAAGCTAAGAATGATGCTGCGATTTCACTGAGGCTTCCCTCACTGGGAAACCCCACCTCCATTGCCAGCAAAATGCCTGTTTTTGCAATGCTGGGATTCCCCTGCAGCATCACAAAATCCAGAGGTGGGGTTTCCCATGGAGGGGAGCCTCAGGGGAATCCCATCAGTGCGAAAACGGGCGCTTCAACTGGCAATGGAAGTCTGGAGTTGGGGCATCCCAGTGGTGGTGGCGGGTGAAAATAGGTGAAAATAGTTCGGAAGAAGAGGCAAAAAAATCTTAAACCCTGGGTTTGTATCCCAAAAAGTTCGTATGACGAGGGGTTCGTAAGACGAGGTATCACTGTATATCCCAATCAGATGGACATTCTAATTCACATGAATCTATATAGACATGATCAAAACCCTTTTTAGAGTTTGTATTAGCTGTCTCCGGGATCGTAATAAAGAATCTGTGCCTCAAAAGAACTGGTTTAAACAAATTCTTAGTAGGAAACAATGGTTTTATATATTTAATAATAATAGAAGTTCCAATATATTTTTTTATTTAAATAACAGTTCGTTTAAAAGTGCATGATGTTTCTATTTACAGCAGATACATATTTATAGCCATTCACATCAACCTAAAATTGTATCCAAATAACTTCTCTTTACAATATTGTAAAAAAACCTAAACACATATTTTTGTACAACAAGGAAATATATTTGAGTTGCCATAATAGTTTTGGTTTTACAGTGTCAAGTCAGGGGTGATCACCAGGTATATCTGGCACAGTATGTTTAATTTTGTGGCAAACATGGAAAAGAACAATGTAGAAGAAATGGCAGCAAAGGACAGTCAAAATCTCACAGTGTCAATCTCTCTGACATTCCTTTAAACACCTCGGAAGGATGGAAGGCTGAGTCAACCTTGAGCCAGTTGTGAGATTTGAACCGCTGACATACAGATCTACAGTCAGCTTCAGTGGCCTGCAGTACAGCACTCTACCTGCTGCACCATCCCGGCTCTTATTTCTGTCCAAGTGAAGCTTTGCCAATCTGTAAACTGACTTCAGAACTTTTTTTAAAAAAAACAATATTAAATTCCATTCTTTCTTTAGCACTCTTAGCTGCAAAGCTTCCCAAAGGAGATATTTACAATTAATCTTGTATCTTTTTTAAAAAGTCCCAAACATGATTTGCTTTCTTCTCTAGAAAACGGCAAAAAGATCCTCCAGTCTTTATTATTTTAATGGGACTTATTTGCCACCGGTATTATTCTAAATTCTCTGCCTGCAAAGAAACATTTAACATTTCAAAAGCCAGTCCTAGATTATTTCTGAAAAGCTGTCTGAGGGTTTCTGGGACTGCTATCTTAGCCCATGAAATTCACAACTAAAAAACAACAACCCCAAACTGAAGATACTGCTTGGGGGAATAGTTGCCTCTAATTGGTATGGAAGTTTAAGAAAGAAGAAACAACAAAGACAATAAAAAGCAAAGATATTTAAGTACATAATTGTAAACACACAACCTGTTAATTAAGCTTTTCCACTTTAAACCTGACAATCTGCTTACAAGGTGATATCAAGGGGGGAGTTTGGCATATGGTGAGCCATCTGCAGAACTAATATGACTTCTAGGGAAGTACGGGGAGAAGCATACTTCCATTCACATAGATACAGCTACTCTCCTGAAATCCACATTGCTTAAATATTGTAAGAGAATTGTCTTTATCCCTGAAAAGAAATGATGTTATATTAATCAGATAAAAGTGTTTCAAAAAGAGTAAAGAGATAGAAGAGATATAGTCATCAAAGTACCCATTTTGGCTTAAATGTTTCTGTCCCATCAATATTGAGTCTAATTGCATCTCTCTCAACCTCTTTATTCAACAGCAAAAGAAGTAATAATGTGGTAACTTTAAAATTGACTGCCAGCAATTAGCTTCCTTGTGATATTTTGTTATTAGAATGTAGGAGTCATTACTGGGCAAAACAGATGCAGTCAATAATTGATACATTTTTAAAATCCTACCTTTATTATTTTATAAGTAACTCAAGGCAGTGAACAAATATGTATAATATTCCTATCTATTTTCTCCATAACAACTCTGATAGCTGGGTTGAGATGAGAGGGAGTAACTAAGTCATATTTCATGGCTATGGTTGAACTAGAATTCACAATATTCTGGTCTCTAGCACGGTGCCTTAACACTTTAGGTGTTAAGGAGTAAACAATGCTACTCTTAAGAGTTACACAGGATGCATAGAGGAAAAATGTGGAAGTAGCAGATGTCCAGCTAATATACCAGAGATATGAGTAGTACTTCAAATAACCAGACCACATACAATAAATGTATAATATCATTTATATTATGAAAATTACATAGTCAGTAACAGTCCTAATCATTCACAAATACAGCAATCAATATCATCAATACATATTGTTGTATCCTGAAATGGCTACCTTGTAATTCCTGTAAATAGTTTGTTCCTCTTTCCAGCGCTGTCTGAGCCGAAGCAGGAAGTCGCTCCTGATTGGCTCAGACACGGCCGGCTCTAGCTTTGGCGGGAACCGCAAATGTATAAAAGGAGCGGTTTCTCCAAGCAGAGTCAGTCGGTACTCGCTGAATTGTCACTTTACCTTGCTGAGCTGTCACTTGTTCTCTGAGCTGAATAAAAGTACCGATTGCTTGAACCCTGCCTCTGGGTCTACTTCACTGGCGACGAACGGACGGAAGAAACATCGCGTGCAACATGAACAAAGTCCAGATCGGCCAGGCTCCGGAACTCTTCGATCCCGAGAAAACAACCTGGGACGAATACATGGCCACCTTCGAGATCTTCCTCGAGGCGGCGGGAATAGAGGACGCCGAAGCCGATCGCAGACGGGCTATTTTCCTTAATTACTGCGGCCCAGAAATCCGTGGACTGGCCCAGACTCTCACCGAACCGCAGCAAGCAAGAACCGTAGCGTGGGACGTCCTACAAGAAAAGCTAGCGAGCCATTTCAAACCGACCAAACCAGCCATGGTTTTTCGGCATCAATTTTCCATGATGGCTCAGAAGGAAACCGAGTCAATCAACCAGTTTACAACGCGACTTCGAACGGTACTTGCTCAATGCAAGTTTAAAGACCCGGAAGCTCGCCTCACCGACGCCCTGGTTTTCGGCATGAAAAGCGCCACGGTGAGAAATAAACTCCTCACCGAAGAAGAGCCGACTCTACAGACCGTGATTAAACTAGCGCAAACCGCAGAAGCAGCCGACGCAGCAGCTAGAGAATTGAAAGAGCACGGAAGGCGAGAACTCATTGCCAAGATTGACTCCGCGTCTCCCCGCGCCGTGGAAACAGACGACCTCAGCCAACCAGCTCACAGCGGGGACAACTGCCTCCTGGTGCAAGACCAGCCGAGACACCATAGAGCTACTCACCCAGCCCCCTGCGCGGGCTGCCGGGGAAATCACCAGCGCCTTCGATGCCCTTTCCGAGACGCTACATGCCACCGCTGTAACCGTAGAGGCCACATCGCCATCGCATGCAGAGCAACAGCACCAGAAGAAACATTCGCCACACCGCAATACCAGCGACCACAAAACCAGACCCCCCAATCGCGAGAAAGGAGACCGTTCCGCAACTCGGGTCAAAGGAACTACTCAACCGCTAACCGCGACTACTATAGAGGTAACTCTCAATTTTCCGTGAATAACACGGCAACCAAAAAGGGGGCTAAAATTGTTATCTCACTGTTACTAAATAACCAGCCTTGCTCAATGGAGCTGGATACGGGCTCTAGATATACCATCATGCCTTGGGAGAAGTTTAAACTGTATATGCCTAATGTGTCTAAGGCTGACCTAAATCAAACCTCTTTGGTGATCAGAGACTTTCAAGGGGGGGTAATCTCGGTCCTTGGAACAGCAAATGTACCTATTGCATTCAAGAATGTTAAATGTACCCTTCCCATGCTTATTGTAACGGGGGCCAAGCACTCTCTTCTGGGTTTAGCGTGGATGGAACCGTTGGGGATCGAAATTTCGGGTGTGTGTAATGTAAACTGTGATAATATGCCTAACTTTGTGAAAGAGTTCCCTGAAGTGTTCAGCCCCACCTTGGGATTGTATAAGGGGCCCCCTATATCATTCTCTATTGACCCCAAGGTACCACCGATCAGACTAAAACCTCGCAGGGTCCCCCTTCCGCTTCTCCCCAAACTAGACATACAGCTGGATAAACTCATTAGCCAAGGTATTTTGGTCCCTGTGGAACAGGGACCATGGGAAACTCCCATAGTTACACCTCTGAAGCCAGATGGTTCTTTAAGAGTTTGCGCTGATTACAAATCGACCCTGAATAAGGCACTCCAACACCACCCCTACCCCATCCCGGTTGTGCAACAACTTCTACACTCCCTGGGGGAGGGGAAAAGGTTCGCAAAGATCGACCTGGCGCAAGCTTACCAGCAACTTCCGGTCGATGAACAAACAGCAAACGCCCAAACAATTGTCACGCACAGGGGGGCTTTCAAATGCACGAGGTTACAGTTTGGGGTAAGCATAGCCCCAGGAATATTCCAGAGCATTATGGAACGCCTATTGTCAGGGGTAAATGGGGCCATTCCATACTTTGATGACATCTTAATTGCAGGGGAAAACCAGGAACAAGTAAACAAAAGAATAAGGGAAGTACTTAAGAGGTTACAGGACAAAGGGTTAAGAATCAAGCCTGATAAATGTGTCTGGGGAACCAACAGTATAGAATTCCTAGGATATAAAATAGATAAAGAAGGCATCCACCCCACAACAGAAAAGCTGAGAGCAATTAGAGAAGCCCCAGAACCACGAGATAAGAATGAGCTGCAGGCATTTTTAGGCCTCCTTAATTTTTATTCCGTTTTTTTAAAGCAGAAGGCAACAGTAGCAGAGCCTCTCCATCGTTTACTCCAGAAGGAAGCCCGCTGGACATGGGGGAAAACTGAACGTGAAGCTTTTTCTCAAATAAAGAATTTATTAACTTCTAAAAGTGTAGTAGTCCAATATAGTGCTTCACTACCAATTAGGCTCACGTGCGACGCTTCGCCGTACGGCATAGGAGGAGTCCTAGCTCACGTTCTACCTAATAAGACAGAGGCCCCAATAGCATTTTTTTCAAGAACCATGACCAGCACAGAGAGGAATTATAGCCAGTTAGACAAGGAGGCTCTAGCTTTAGTGGCAGGGGTAAAGAAGTTTCACAATTATATTTTTGGAAGAAGTTTTGAACTAGTCACTGACCACAAGCCCCTACTAGGTCTGCTAGCCCCCAACAAGCCCACTCCACCTTTTATGTCTCCAAGACTAATCAGATGGGCTCTTTTCCTCTCAGGGTACCAGTATGAGCTCACCCACAAGGGGGGGAAGGAAATCAATCACGCAGACGGCCTCAGCAGGTGCCCCATAACAGACTTAGTGGAAGACCCTGTTCCTTCCACAGATGTGTTAATGATAGAACTCGAGGATAACCCACTAACCACGGCCAAAGAGGTAGCTGCACACACGCAGCAAGATCAAACCCTTAAACAAGTGGTGAACTGTGTTCTAAAGGGATGGCAAAATGATGTTGTGAAACCTGAATTGTGTGATTTTAAAAACAAAAGACTTGAGTTATCTTATGTAAAGGGTTGTCTGCTGTGGGGGGATAGAGTGATCATCCCCAGAAGCCTAAGGGAAAAGGTACTCAAAATGTTACATGTGGGTCATCCTGGGATTGTCAGGATGAAGAGCCTGGCAAGGGGGCATTTATGGTGGCCAGGGCTGGATGCTGATATTGAAAGTTGGGTTTCAAAATGTGAACCGTGCCAAGAGTCACGGCCTAGTCCCCCCAAAACAACTCCGGCTGAGTGGGAACAGCCTGCTGGTCCTTGGTCTAGAATCCACATTGATTTTGCTGGCCCAGTGGGGTCCCAGTATTTTTTAATAGTAGTTGATGCCTTCTCCAAATGGGTGGAAATAATAGCGATGAACAACATAACCACAAGTGCCACCATCAAGGTACTGAGTAGACTGTTTGCATCCCATGGTTGCCCAGATATCTTAGTGTCTGACAATGGGCCACAGCTAACAGCCAGGCAATTCGAATTGTTCCTAGATGGCCTAGGGGTCAGGCATGCCCTCATCTCGCCTTATTCGCCCTGGGCTAATGGATTGGCAGAACGTTACGTGCGGGTGGCAAAGGAGGCATTGCGCAGGTCAGGCCCTGGGGATGTGCAACAAAACTTGGACCAATTCTTACTCACCCAACACATCACCCCTAACTCGCACACACATGTAAGCCCTGCAGAGTTATTGATGGGAAGGAAATTGAGGTCACCACTAGACAGGTTAAACCCAAGGTTCTGTGTTAACAATAACCAAATGTGTGTAAAACCTGAAAGAGAAATGTATTTGGGACAAAATGTATATGTAAAAATTTTTGATGGAAATGTAAACTGGATGAAAGGAATTGTTGTTAAGCAAAATGCACCAAAGACTTATATTGTAAAACTTGAGGATGGTCGTTTGTGGAAACGACACATAGACCACATTCGGAAGCGAGCAGAAAATCAATTGACACAAACCGCTGACATGGACTCTCCCCCTTCAACAGACTTTAGCACATTGCCCGAGTTAACAAACATGCAAAGAGACTTATCGGGCCAGGGGGAACCATCCAGCGACGCCGAGCCATCCTCGTCCTCCGAAGCCTTCGTGGGGCCCGCCAGACCAAGTCCACCGCGCCGGGAGAACAGCGGCGAGCCATCCTCCACAATCGGTGGCGAAGACGAAATTGAACTGCGCAGGTCAGCGCGAGCTCCTCGGAGGCCCCACCGATTGGACGATTTTGTCACATGGCTTTCGTGATGGATGTGTCCAACTATGAGGGGAGGGGTGTTGTATCCTGAAATGGCTACCTTGTAATTCCTGTAAATAGTTTGTTCCTCTTTCCAGCGCTGTCTGAGCCGAAGCAGGAAGTCGCTCCTGATTGGCTCAGACGCGGCCGGCTCTAGCTTTGGCGGGAACCGTAAATGTATAAAAGGAGCGGTTTCTCCAAGCAGAGTCAGTCGGTACTCGCTGAATTGTCACTTTACCTTGCTGAGCTGTCACTTGTTCTCTGAGCTGAATAAAAGTACCGATTGCTTGAACCCTGCCTCTGGGTCTACTTCACATATACAATGCAAACCTTACTTACTGTAATACATATACTGTACATACAAGCATTATGTATATGGTCTTGGTCTCTTCAGCCTTGGTCTCTTCAGCCTTGAAAGACAACATTTAAGGAGTGACTTGATTGAAGTGTATAAAATCATGCCTGGATAGAAAAGGTGGATCGAGAAAATTTATTTTCTCTATCACACAATACTAGGACAAGGGGGCACTCTCTAAAGCTCATAGGTAAGAAAGCGAGGACAAATCAAGGGAAATATTTCTTCACTCAGAGGGTCATTGGTTTATGGAAGTCACTTCCAGAAGAGGTTGTGACATCTGTCAGCCTTGATAGCTTCAAGGCAGGATTAGACAGATTCATGGATGCCAAGTGTATCGGTGGTTATTGAAACGGATGTCCATGGGCCGCCTCTATGTTGATTGAGGCAGGCAGGATTTCCTTGAGTACCATTTGTTCGGGGTCAAAGGAAAGGGAGGGTCTTGCCTTCTCTTTCTGCTCAAGATCCCCATAGACAATGGGTGGGCCACTGTGTGACACAGAATGCTGGACTCGATGGGCTTTGGCCTCATTCAGCATGGCTCTTCTTATGTTCTTATGTTCATTAGAACACATAGTTGTTACTACATACATATTCCTTACAATGGAATAGTCATATAGACAAACCAGTATGATATCAGAGAGTCTCATTAGGCTCTGAGAAAGAGAACCGCTGCTGACTTCCTCTTATAGCAGAGTATAGCAGCTCTTAAAGCAGGAGTATGCTAATCCATTTAACCACACATTGCTGGCTTAAGTTATATATTGTAAAACCCAACTAGTTATACGCACAGTATTAGAATGGAATAGAATACAATAGAATAGAATAGAATTTTTATTGGCCAAGTGTGATTGGATACACAAGGAATTTGTCTTGGTGCATATGCTCTCAGCGTACATAAAATAAAATATACATTAACAGTCTCCAATCTTGACAACTTTAAGATTTGTGGACTTCAACTCCCAGAATTCCTCAGCCAGCTTTGCTTTGAGTTGACGTTCACAAATCTTAAAGTTGCCAAGATTGGAGACCCCTGAAATGGAGGAAGAAAAGGAAAAAAAGTGGTGGAAGATGGAGTAATGTATTCAAAGCTGCATGAATATATCACCTTTTTGTCATCTAGGGAAAGCACATTTAGTTTTCAAGTATATCCCTCAGATAAAAATTTCCAATTTAGAGAGTTAGCGATTACTTCACCTTTAACAACAACAACACAAGAGCATGCAATAGATCGAAACTAAATGTAAATTGCTCCAAACTAGACTGCAGAAAATACGATTTCAGCAATAGAGTGGTCAGCTCCTGGAATTCACTACCGGACTCTGTTGTTTCTTCCCCCAATCCCAAAATCTTCAACCTTACATTATCTACAATAGACCTCTCCCCTTTTCTAAGGGGCGTGCATAAGTGCACCTTTGTGCCTACCGCTCCTGTCTTAATGTCTTTTTTATATTTTCTATCTCTACTTTATACTTATATTATGTTAAACATACTACAATACAATACTATATTTGTGTTCTGTCTGGGTCCCCCCAGATGCCAACACCAACCAAAAAGAGTAGCCAGACACACTGGTAAAAAGCAAAGGCAGTTTATATACTGGAAAGCAAACACAGGTAACAAAAACTGTTCTTACAGACAGGAACACGATGAAGCTTCACAGAGGTTTCACGAAGGCCAGGCAATAAAACAGGATTCTTACTGGCAAAAACAACACTGGAGATAATAAAACCCATGCCTCCCCCAAGTCTTTCAGCCTTCTTGGCCACAAGCCAAGATCAGAGACGCCAAGAATCGAAGCAAGGTTAGAGGACTCCCAGTTGATAACTCTCCACAAGACTGTAAGGGCGTGCCTGCCTTTTCAACCCTGCTGAGGAGAACCACACCCAAACCCAGTTGTTGCCAATTCAGGGATGGAAATACCTTTCTAATTGGCCCCTCCTTTGAGCTGCACGTCTCTGCCTCATGTCTATTATAGCCTGTGCGTCTTCATCCAATGAATCCAGGCTACTAGCTGGGGAGAGGGGCCCCCCCCGGGGGTCTCAGGCTGCTCTCCCTCCTCCTCTTCCTGACGTTCCTCTCCCCCGTCTGCCTGGTCCTCCCCCTCCTGGTCACTGTCCTCCTCCTCTGGGCATGGATCCGGCAGAGCTCCAGCCAGTCCCTGAGGAGCCTCAGGCTGAATCACAACATATTTGTGTGACAAATAAAATAAATAAATAAATTAAATAAATAAAATTAGCCTAGAAAATTATTCAGATCTCTCTTTAGCATTCAGCTCAGCTACATATCAGAGAAAATAACTCAACATATGTTTTCTACCATTATCCCATGCTGTTGTTTCTTTGTAAATAAACTAGTTATCATGGGAAGAAATTAAACTCAAGGACATCAGATTTCTAGGATGGGTAGAACAATCCAGCAGATGAATGGCATTGTTATCACAAAGATTCAACAACAATCTATGTACTTTCTTATTTAGGACACATTCTGTATCTATAGAATTATGTCTTTTTATATTTCATCTACTTCAGTTCTGCTGTCACAATTCAGATCCCCAGAGACTGGAGATTCTTCTAAGACAAATAGTGCTTCAGTAATAAGATGATAGATGCCTTGAATGTGAGTGAGAAAATAATATAGCATTGCTATTATGACCCAGAAATGCTTTGAAGAGTTATAGAAACCCTATTTTTAGCTAAAGAATTTGACCTTTTTTTTATATGTACAAAATGGTTCAGTTCAAGATGACCAAGATTCATAAAATAAATAAAACCGAAAAGCAGGACAAGGAAAAAAATAATAGTGTTTGTCTCATAGGGAAAAAAAAACCACCTTCCAGAATAAAACAAACTTTGGAATGTGGGACATAATAAGTAGATGAATGTTTAACTATGTTTATTCTTCTGTAAAACACAGCTATGAAAAATCACATTTATAACATTTTAATTAGTTAATTGGATTAATGTATTGTATATTTTATATGTTGTGAGCAGCCCCGAGTCCTCGGAGAGGGGCGGCATAGAAATCCAATCAATCAATCAAGAATGAATTTATTTATTTATTTTATTTATTCAATTTTTATGCCGCCCTTCTCCTTAGACTCAGGGCAGCTTACAACATGTTAGCAATAGCACTTTTTAACAGAGCTAGCCTATTGCCCACAATCCAGGTCCTCATTTTACCCACCTCGGAAGGATGGAAGGCTGAGTCAACCTTGAGCTGGTGATGAGATTTGAACCGCTGACCTTCAGATCTACAGTCAGCTTCAGTGGCCTGCAGTACAGCACTCTACCTGCTGTGCCACCCCGGCTAATTCATGAATGAATGAATGAATGAATGAATGAATGAATGAATGAATGAATGTTCCCTTGCAATATTAGCCACTCAAAGTCCCATTTTGGAGTGAGCGGCATATAAATGCAATAAATAAATAAATAAATATGGGTGGGTGTATTGAAATTACCCTTCTCATCCTTATGGGAGGTATGTATCTTCTTCAACCTTGGGTCCTCTAGCAGAGGCTAGTTGATTGAGGAGTCAGTGCTGTCTCTTAACTGATCCAAAGACTGTACTCTTCTGGATGGAGAGCTCTGATGTTGTTCCTGGGATCCACTGGCCTAGGATGCACAGCTCAAAATGTTTCTACCACCACTTTGACCATTACTTTACAGAGAAGATGCCTAGGCCTGATCTGAAGTCCATTTGCCTACTTTGGATCAAAATACTGCACACCTCAGGGCTGCAAGCTTACCAAGCAAGAAATCATTAAAGATTTCACAAAACGTGTAATGTAGTAGTAATTCTAGCAATGAATTTTCTGATAACTCGAGAGTATTTTCATAATAGATAACAGAAAACTTTCTCAGATATATTGCAGATGATTAATGTTCTCTTTTGATCAGTATAAAAAGTAATATGTTCTATGAACACTTCCTTCTTCACCAAGCATCAGAATTTGTGAGCATCCATTTAAGTGGCAAGTCCCTCATAAGTAAATAGCTAATTGTTCCTACCAATTGAAGGTACAATTAATGGACTGAGATACATTGTAGTATCTCCTAAAACTGACGATTTCTCCAAAACAAATAGAAATATTCTGCTTGATCTTTTCAGTGAGCAATTGCGAAAAAGGCATGAAATATTTTGTTTAAATGAAACAGCAGCCAAATAATTTCTGCATATGTTTAAGAAAGTAGTTTATGTTTCAATTTATGTGTCATTCAACCTGATTTCCAATAAAAGACAGTTCCCCCCTCTGCCCCCAATAAATCTATTAGGGAAAAGACCTTGAAAATTTAAAACTGGAGTACTTGTAATGTTGACAGGGGAAGATTGGTATAAAGAAATGGGAACCTAGGTCTGGGAAAACTAATACTGGCCCTGTCTCAATTCAGGAATGAAGAAAGAAAAGGGAGGGGGAAGGAAAAATAAATATGACTCTGTCATATACTAGTATTTCATTTCAGATTTCACAATTACTCAGCTCGTATGAACTTCAGCTATAATGAGTGGCAATATAGGAGTTGATATACGGAAAATACAGAAGACATTAAGCTAAAAAATAATAGTGATCTAATGGTGAAATTCTCTGTGTTTGATGATTGGGGACTTTAAAAAATACACTATGAATGTCACTGGAAGTGTATTTGGATATTCCATTTCCACTGAGTTTGTGACTTCTCTGATCAGGTATCTAAAAAATACACAATTGAAAGATTCGTGAAATTTATTTATTTATTTATTTATTTATTTATTTATTTATTTATTTATTTATTTATTTATTTATTTATTTATTTATTTATTTATTTATTTATTTAATTGGTTAATTGGTTAATTGGTTAATTATTTATTTAATTAATTAATTGGATTTGTATGCTGTCCCCTCCAAGGACTTGGGGCGGCTCATAGCATATACGAGAAACAATAATAAGCAATCCAATTAATAATACATTAAAAACAATCTTAAAATTTCTAATTTAAAAAACTTCCATTAACCATTCATTTGACAATCATACTAAAAGCATTCATTGGTTGGGGGGAAGGCCTAGAAGCCCCAGACCTGGCTGCAAAGATGAGTTTTTAAGCTCTTTTCAGAAAGCAAGGAGGGTGAGGGCAGTGTGAATCTCTGGGGGAAGCTGATTCCAGAAGGCCAGGGCCCCCCACAGAGAAGGCTCTTCCAAGAACTGCAATAATGTTGATTATCTTGGAAAGTATAAAGAAGGTTGGGTTTCAGGCTATATAAATAAGACAATAAATAAAGTTCTCTTCCTATTCTCATGCTAGTACTAGGACCATAAAAAATTTGAATCCTGCACATTGTATAATCCCAGCCTCAGCTTTCTTCATCCTAGCTTTCCTCAAGAAAAAAAGGAGAGGGGCGGCATACAAATCTAATAAATTATCATTATCATTATCATTACTACTACTACTATAGATAGTACAAAAGATGATTGGACAATATGAGAGACATGAAGATTTATTTAGGCCTGATTTTGACCTTTCACATTTTCTCATCCTCATTCAAAGAATTTCAATAAATATAAAATGGGATAATTTTCATCCATTTATATTTGACTTTTTATAACTAAACTAATGGGATAATTTTCATCCATATATATTTGATTTTGTATAGCTAAACTAATGGAAAGAATAAAGTGACCTGCTCTCAGTTTCCAGAGATACTCTTGTCTATTTTCATCTCTTCTGGATCTAGCCTACATTACAAACATCAACAATCCCCTCTTTTTATATGTAGATGTTCAGTTGGTAGCCATTCTTATCACACAGTCAAGATTTTGCTGTGAAGATACCACAGCTAATAAAAATTTTAATATTAGTGTGTTTGTTCTTTGTTGCTGACAGTTTTGTGCTGTGGTTGTATTTGGTTTATTTGCTTTATGCTTATTGACTCAATCGGATGCTTCTATTTCTTTTTCAGGATTTTAAATAACAACTCGATTCTAATCTCTAAGACGCATCATTTTGCCTGGTACACGGTGCTTTTAATGGCTCCAGGGACTAATATAAAAAGAAACTCACTAAGTTACTTCATTTAGTGAAGGTAGTTGTGCTAGAATTTGAGTGGGGGGGGGAGGTTTAATCACTTCCTATTATATAGCTTTCCTCAGTATTAAATCCTCCAAATGTGTTTGAAAGACTTTGCATAGTCACGGAGGCTGATTCCTCTGGAAACCGCAATCCAGATACATCTGGAAATTACCAAATTGAGGGATACTAGCGGAGAACATTTAGTTGCTTGTCCACTATTTTTAACCATGTTTTTTTGCTCCTAATCAGTTAAGACAACTGTACACATACTGGTATCTTGTTTCAGCTCTACAGCAAAGAGGGAAAAACAAACTATAGCCTATTTTGCAGAAGATTATACACATTGTGTTTTAGTTGGAACCATGGCCTCCTGAAAATCAAAGTATACACTTATATAATCTTCGGAGAGGGGCAGCATACAAATCTAATAAATTGAATTGAATTGAATAACTCCTGAATTGTTGTGGTTAGCTCTGGCCCTGCTCCTGCCCCAAGGACTGTGGATGTGGGGGAGACATCCACATGCTGCAGGCCTGTTTTGCCCCCGGTGGAATCTGCTGATGAAGGCTTCTCTGACCAAGAAGACATGAGTGACAGGGAGGAGGAGAATGTGGCAGACAGCTCAGAAGGAGATCAATTATCTAGCTCCTCCTTGGATTCAGAACAAGAGTTAATGATACAGCCACGCATGAGGAGAGCGATGCATAGGCAACAACAACTGAGAGATTATTATAAAAGAAAATGAGGCCACCTGTGGTTGGGTGGGGCTGTGGTAATTAGTGAGGCTGCTATAAATAGCAGCCTGTGGGTTTGGCCATTGTGGGGGATTATCTGATCGTTGTGTTTCATGACTGCTTTACTGACTTTGACTTTTTGTGTGCTGATTTTTCCCCGCTTTGAAACTAAACCAGAGCAAAGTGTGTTTCACTTTGTGAAAGAAGGACTGTGAATTGCCTCACAGCTGCAAGCTAAGTATCACAGAACTGATAAGGGACTTGTACAAATTACCAGTTTGCTTGGACATGAGTGCTCTTTGCTATACCAAAAGAGGGCTTGGTTTAAGTGAATTTTCATTATAAAGAACATTGTTTTGAATTTTCAAACATGTGTGTGTCTGAAATTTGTACCTGTGAATTTTTGGGAGGATTCTACCAGAGAGCCCGACAGAACATGAATCTGAGGCTTTTGTCATTAGATATTTTAATGGTATAGATACCATTATAGTATCAATGGCAAGAAGTGCCTCACACACATATTCATATCCCTTTTGGAGCTTTTAGTTTTTTAAAAGGAAAATATGCACATGGGCACTTGCCATGCTGTTTAATCAGGTTTTACTGTGGGTCTTTATAGCTCATTCCTGAGTGCTTCAGAATGTTTAAATACTTCATTTTTGTCAATATTTGACATTTTATTTTTGGAAAATGGAGGTCAGTGCTTTTGAGGGAGGATTGGGGCATTGCATCCCATGTCTGTATCCTTCTTGCTGGTCACATTTCCTGATCTGCAAAAACTCCCTGGAAGCAATTCCCCTATAATGACTTTCTCAGAATTTAATTGAAGTGTGGGAAACCAAAGGAGTTGCCCAAGATTATACTGTATACTTGTCAAAGACAAGATTATACTGTAAAAGAAAAAGACATCCCTAAACTACCTTGTAAGTGATTTCCCCCTTCTCCTCATATTTAGAAAACAATGTATTGTTTCTAAGTCCATTGAAGAATCAGCATGTTTTTAAAGAAATAATTTTACAATATATATGTATTAAATTTAATGTATGGATTTCAGCTTTCAAATGTTGCTTGAATTCTGATTTTCAATAGAAACAAACTGACCTGATAAATCCAGATTAGGAAATTTTTTTGAAACTATATTAGGGTTTTGAACCTATAATGTTGCCTGTATCTCTATTACACTTGATGTGTATTTTTTTCTCTCTCTTCCTATCTCTAGTTAGTTCTGAACTCTGATATAGATTGCTTAGCTTGGCATTATTCATGCATTATCCCTCCTGGAAATTGAATACTGATCAATAGCTATGGCAAAAGAGATAATGCATAACCTCATTTTGGAATTATGCTATTGCTGTGTTAGAAAACAAAATATATTAAAAGATAATATAACCTGTTTATCTTTCATCCCCAGGTATTCTCTTTTTATCTGAATGTCAATATTTTGTATATGTTATATCATATGGCATAGAAAAAGATAGAAAAAGAGAAGCCTAGCTAACTTCAGCAGGAATCTCCACTAGTGATGGGCGAACCCAACGGTGTTGGGGTTCGGCAAGTTCGGATGAACTTTACGCAAAATTCGGCCGAACCCAAACCCAAACCCGAATGGGGAATCCCACCAAGAGATTCTGGGGGCGGAGCTTTGACATCATGTATACCGGCAGGTTGCTAAGGACGCCAAGGTGATCACTTCCTGGATTCCATGGAATCCAGGAAGTGATCACCTTGGCGTCCTTAGCAACCTGCCAGTGATGTCAAAGCTCCAAACACCGAATGTGAGCCCGAACTTTGTGCGAAGTTTCAAAAAATTTCGTGTTCATGTTCGGCATACCGAACACCACAAAATTCGGTACGGACCTGAATTGTGTGGGTTCAGTTCACCTATCACTAGTCTCCACCAGGTATTGAGAAATGCAACATCTACTCTGTCCATCATGAATTCCTGAAACTGGATAGAAGACAGTCCCAAATTGAGCTAAGCAATAGGATGCCAATCCAAAGGACCTGAATGAAAAACATAAGGATGGACCAGGGCCAATCAATATCAAAGGCTTCTAAGATTATGAAGTTTTGGGGATTTAAATGATCTTTCCCCACTGTCCACTCCTCTCCATGTAGTAAAGGGAATTTTCTTGGCACATGCCGAATGTTCTCAATTGGAAAAACAGCTCTTATTTTTTTACTTCATCTATCCCTTTTTCTCATTTTCTAACCATAACCTAAATAAATAAATCTTGCTTTCCAGCCAGGCTGGAAACCTGATGAATGCAGAGCAGGTCAGCCATCTGACTCGTATACAATCATCTAGACGTAGTGTTAAGCTTGCAACCTTTCTTCTTATTTTCCTGTTTCTTAAAAGTTGCATACCTTTAAAAAAAAATCTTTTAAGTAAATTAAGAAAAAGGGACACATCAATGCCTTCTTGGTTAATGTTTCATTCTCCAAGATTGTACCAAGATACATAATAATAATAATAATAATAATAATAATAATAATAATAATAATAATAATAATAATTTATTAGATTTGTATGCCGCCCCCCTCTGAGGATTCGGAGCGGCTCACAACAGACAATACAAAATACAAATCCAATATTCAAAAACAATATTTTAAATCCTTATTAAGAAACAATCATGCAATCCAAACAAATCAAACATAAAGCGGAACAGCCGAGGGGTATATCAATTTCCCCATGTACCCCATACATACAGTACTTACTTTATGCTTTCCAAATATATTGTATGTACAAGTAGATGTGATAGGTTTGCTAGATTACAGACTCATACAGGAATTTTAAGAACTATTGATATCCAAATATCAGCTCTGGACTTCAGGAAAATCTGTGTTACATTAACATTGAGTACAAAATCTGTTTGGTGTTATGCTAGCAATTTTTTCTTTCTGCAAGGATTCGTTGTGTTGCTCAGATTTCAGAAGATGGCAAAATTGATTGATTGATTGATTCATTCATTCATTCGCTTATTCGCTTATTCGCTTATTCGCTTATTCGCTTATTCGCTTATTCGCTTGTTCGCTTGTTCGTTTGTTCGTTCGTTTGTTCATTCATTCATTCATTCATTATTTATTTATTTATTTATTTATTTATTTATTTATTTATTTGTTTATTTATTTATTTATTTATTTATTTATTTATTTATTTATTTATTTATTTATTTATTTATTTATTTATTTATTTATTTATTTATTTATTTATTTATTTATTTATTTATTTATTTATTTTGTATGCCGCCCCTCTCCGTAGACTCGGGGCGGCTCACAACATATAATAAAACAATTCACAACAAATCTAATAAATTTTAAAAAGATGAACATGGTAAAAAGATATCTACTGTGTCCCTTTATGGTGGCAAATTACATCTTGCATAAACATTCACAAAACATGCATGGTATGAAGTGGGGCTATCCAGATTGTTGCTTTTTTTCACTCCCCATATTTTGCAGAAGCAAAATAAATTATGCAAAATGAACAAATGTATGTCTGCTTAATTTGTTTAAGTTAGGCTGATTACAGATTTTATACAGAATCATTTTTCTGTTTGATTAAAGAATGCAATAGACAACACTGATTTTACTGAATGAATTTATTTATTTTTTGCGTATTCTGATGCCACCAGAAGGTGAACCAATTAAAATAAAACTGGTAGGCAAGTTTATAGCAGGAGTTGGCAATTTGTATTCATTGGGAAGCAGTCAGACTGAGAGTTTCAAAAGAATTTACTGCCTTTTTTTTTTGATAGGGAAGGAGGTTAGAGTTCCCTAATCATAAAACACATAAAAGGGGAGATCTGTTGAAGAATTCACAAAAACATATTTAATGTTGTATTCAGACAGATGTTTTTATTATGAAACGTTATTCTATCAATCCTAGGTTTTGCTCGATGCTTAATAATAATGATTCAATTTATCCTCACAGCAGTAAGTATGATTATTGATATTACATTATAAATAGAGAGGAGGCAATGGGTGACAAAAAGACTCGGTAGTAGTGGTGGGTTGCTCCTGGTTCAGACTGGTTCTTAGAACCCGTACCACTAGTGATGGTAATCTTCGCCCTCCTGGGTGGGATGCTTCTGCTCATGCACAGAAGCTTCTGTGTATGCGCAGAAATGTCACACACATGCACAAATGAGTCTACGAACAGTGGCCAAATATTTTACAATCCACCACAGAGAGAATGCCTTGGGATGAGGAATTCAAATCCAGGTCTCCTTATTAAGTTTATACTTGCCTATTGTGGTTTGTGAACATTACTCTCCTGTGCCTGTATGCTGTAGGTAACCAGCTGACAGCAGCGCATTTGGATGGTTGTGACAGAGTAACTATCTTGTGTCTGTAGTAAAAACTTGGTCTTTGTGCTTGTGATTGCCATTTAGGGATAGATAAATCTCTCCATTTCAATTCCATGCAATATTGAGGTCTTCTTCACATGAGTTTTTCTCTTTCGCACCTCAATTTAATAATTTTTAAAAATGTTTTGACTGACACACACACACACACACATATATATATACACACACACATATACACACATATATACACACACACATATCAATTCGGCCCGGTTCTGTGAACTGGTAGCAGTGGCAGCAGGAGGCTCCGCCTACTCACCTGAGACGTGTGCGCGATCCAATAGCAACAGGTTTTAGAACCCATTACTGACACACACACATATTTTTCTACAGTGTGCCCTAATATGTGCATCATTATCAGTAAGCTAGGGTAGTTTTTCTTTGATATTTAATGCAAGGAGACTAAATTCTTTTAATTTAGATACTCCGATGAGATTTTAACTGTTTTTATAGCTGAGAAACATGGAAGCTTCTATTTTATATCCTTTCGTTAAAGGCCTTTCTTTAATCTAAAAATCATGAATTCTATTTACTCGATTTTTCCCAAAACTGATATCTAAAAGCACTATAAGGCCCCACCCATTATATCTCTAACTTGTCTTGTCTGACGGGGCAGGATAGTACTTTAATAATCATTCAGGAAATACTGCAATTGGTAGCTTGGTAACAGTACTGATAATTGTGCTTCTTTGTTATTCTTAAAGACACAAGCGTTATCCTGGCTGTGACTCTGCAGGCACTTTCAAAACAACGTTGCAGTCTTTTTCCAATTTAGTCATTATGTTAGAAGGTGTAAATCATGCAATACATCAGCCCATACATTATTTCTGTGGTTTTTCTTAGAGTTATTTGACAGCTGACTCAGTTCTTCCATTCCTCCTGGCGCTAACATTCTTAGCACCCGCCTGTAAATTAATAATAATAATTAACTTCATAGAGTATAGGCTTTCACAGCTACACTCTATTTATTGTTGAAATGACTTTTGGGTAATGCTGGGTGCGGCAATGAATATCTGGTACACTCTGTTGTTGGCTTCTTCGCAGTGGATCTAAAACTGAACTTAGCATCAGATGTCAAATTCTGAATATTATCAAGATATAATGGAACAGAATGCTTATCACCAATCACTAACTGCTATGTAGATGATAGATTTTTCTATATTCACTAGCATTACCTAGAAGTCATTTTACCGATTATTACCCTGACTTCTCATTCCTAAGGTTTGTCTTGTGAAATTGAAGAAGCAGATACTACAATATATATTTTCAATAAAAAAAACCCTCCTGCTTGCTTTCATTATCTTGTCTTTACTTGGCCTTTGTTGTCTCTAAGTTTATTATCTATGTCCTCTATCAGTTGATTTCTTTTAAACTGGGCTGAATGTTGTTCTTCATCTCTGAAATTCATTATTCTGGTCAATAATGCACATGCTTCTTCCTGCCAGTTAGGGAGGAAATAAAAGTATGTGCCATGATCAAGGAATAATTCTTTCTGGAAGATTGAGAGAAAGACATACTATTTGTAGGGGAAACAACCTAATTTAACGTGCTAGAGAAAGGAAAGGAGATCATAGGGAGGGCATGGAAATAAGTTCCCCTTCTTTCCATCAAATTCCAAAAGGGATTTATCCCACAAGCCTACAGATCCAAATGTCACTTCTTGGATTCACCATTCTCCCAGATCTTCACAAATGTACAAATTAAAGCAGGATTCACTGTTTGAGGTATTAGTAGTATAACAGTATTAATGACCCCTTTCCCTTTTCTGATTCTCCATATTTATCCAGGATACTCTACTCCCCATCTTTTTCATCTCAGCTTTCTTTCTTTTTTTTTCAATCTTTCCCTTGTTTGACATTATGTAGCATTATGCAAGTTGATTTTTTGATGGATGGTTTTGAAAGGAGTTGATTAGAAGCCAATCACTTAGTTCATAATTGCAATTTATCTTTCTTATCATTTCACTCACTTCTCGGTAGATCTCCTGTGTTCAAGCTAGAAATCATTTAAATGCACCAAGATTTTATAACAATAACTGAAAACAGTGCAAAACTCTGCTTTTTAGTAAAATTATACGTATAACCCCATAAAATCATAATGAGTTTATGAATCCATTATTTATGATTTATCCTAAAGCTGTCAAGACATCTGGCAATAATTTGGGTTGACAAATCTAGCACTAGAATTAAATGTTGATATCTTATAATGAAAATTACATGCTTTGGGTTTTCCATGCTGTAGCAAAGCACTAAAACAAATACCAACATCTGCATATTGTTTCATGTGCAGCCTATTAATTAGCTATTGCAACCAATCAAGCCATGTGCAACAGAGGAGAGAAGAACCTGCATGATATGTGAAGAAAAGAATGACTGGAAAAATATTGGAACTGCAGTGCCTTATAAAACAAGTGCAAAATACCTTACCTTACTGACTGGGGATGAATCTCCTTTGATTTTAATAGAACCAATTATTTAACTCATGTTATCAGTTTTGTTTTGTTATTAGAATTGAAGACTGCTTTTGGTATAGTGGTTGACAGGAGACTCTGAGCTCTCATCCATCACACTGGATTACTGTTGTGGGGAAAATTGGAGAAAGAAGAATATTTTTCACGATCTGAGTATTGCCCACAAGATCATATGCTGCAATGTCTTACCAGTCAATGACTACTTCAGCTTCAACCACAATAACACAAGAGCACGCAACAGATTCAAACTTAATATGAACCGCTCCAAACTTGACTGTAAAAAATATGATTTCAACAATCGAGTTATCGAAGCGTGGAACTCATTACTGGACTCAATTGTGTCAACCCCTAACCCCCAACACTTCTCCCTTAGACTCTCCACGATTGACCTCTCCAGTTTCCTAAGAGGCCAGTAAGGGATGTACATAAGTGCACTGGTGTGCCTTTCGTCCCCTGTCCAATTGTCTTTCCTTTCTTTCACCTATCTTATATATTCTCTTCCTTTCATATATCCTCTCCTCTAAGTTCACTTTCACCCTCTTTTATATTATCCCATGTCTATTTTTCTTCCTATGTATTTATGTATTGGACAAATGAATTAAATAAATAAATAAATAAATAAATAAATAAATAAATAAATAAATAAATAAATAAATAAATAAATAAATAAATAAATAAATAAATAAATAAATAAATAAATAAATAAATAAATAAATAAATAAATAAATAAATAAATAAATAAATAAATAAATAAATAAATAAATAAATAAATAAATAAATAAATAAATAAATAAATAAATAAATAAATAAATAAATAAATGAATAAGATGCACCAGCGTATAAGACACACCTTAGTTTTTGGAAAGGAGAATTGGGGGGGGGGGAATCTTGGTCCTTAGTCCAGTCAGCTTCAGTCCATTATTTTATCCCCTGGTTAGGGCTTAAAAAAACCTTATTTGGAGAGAGTAGCAATGAAAAAGTCTGCAAGCCTGGAAGAGCTGGGAAGATTGTTAGTGCCTCGTTAGAACTGGGGGGGGGGGAGTTTCAAAAAAGCTACACAGCCAAATTTTCAGCCTCTTTTAGGGAGGAAAAAGGTGCATCTTATAGTCTGACAAATACAGTAAGTATTTTGGCCACCTTAAGTAATTTATAAACATAATAAAGGTGGTATAAAATAATGTTTTTAAAAGTTTGCTAGAGACACCTGAAGCCATTTCCTAGACCAAGGGTGAGAAACTGGCAGCCCACGGGCTGGATGCATCACAAACAAGTCCACACCCTCCCCAGCTCAGTAAAGGCAAAACAAGATTGCAGTAAATCACAATATGTCACGTGACGCAATCGAGTTTGATACCCGTGCCCTAGACTAGGTTTTCATTAGCTGATATCTGTGACCCTAAAACATGAATGTCAAACTCACGTTGTTATGGCAGTGTCACATGGCGTATTGAAATTTTTTTCCCCCTCCAGCCAGTAATGGGCAGCCAAAATTTTTACTGCCACACTGTGGGTGTGGATTATTTTGTGGGTGTGGCTTAATGGTAATGTGACTGGGTGGGAGTGGCTTGCCAGCCATGTGATCAGGTGGGAGTGGCTTGAACAATCATCATCGTTCAAGTGAACTGTTAAGTCCTCGACTTACAACCTTACCAGTGTCGCTCGCTGAGGTGACAATTTGCTTTGAGTTTCCCGCACTCTGCTTCCTGGGTCACCCCCCTGCTTCAAGCTAGGTAGCTAGGCGAACGGGTGCTGCCAGAAGCATAAATGCTGCCAGTGTCACTTACACCCACGCCTCCTGCTTGCACCTCCAGCCACCTTTGGTATGAACTAAGCGTAGTTCATCGGACCAGAATATCTCCGGGACCACCTTCTGCCGCACAAATCCCAGCGACCAGTTAGGTCCCACAGAGTTGGCCTTCTCCGGGTCCCATCGACGAAACAATGTCGTCTGGCGGGACCCAGGGGAAGAGCTTTCTCTGTGACAGCCCCGACCCTCTGGAATCAACTCTCCCGGAGATTAGGATTGCCCCCACCCTCCTTGCCTTTCGCAAACTCCTTAAAACCCACCTCTGCCGTCATGCATGGGGAAATTGAATCCCCTGGGTCGTTTCCATTTTATGTATGGTTTGTTTGAGATGTATGATTGTTTTTATATTAAGGGTTTTAAATTGTTTTTAACTATTGGATTTGTGCTGTTTTGCTGTTGTGAGCCACTCCGAGTCTCCGGAGAGGGGCAGCATACAAATCTAATTAATAAGAATAAGAATAAGAATAAGAATAAGAATAAGAATAAGAATAAGAATAAGAATAAGAATAAGAATAAGAATAAGAATAAGAATAAGAATAAGAATAAGAATAAGAATAAGAATAAGAATAAGAATAAGAATAAGAATAAGAATAAGAATAAGAATAAGAATAAGAATAAGAATAAGAATAAGAATAAGAGAATAAGAATAAGAGAATAAGAATATGAATAAGAAGTAAAGATTACTTTTTTAAAAGGGGGAAAAAATAAATGCATCCAAGATGAATTTTCAAACTTTTTCAGGCCACAGAAATTGTTAGTTTTTAAAAAATCCCTAAACCCATAATCAAGAGACAAAGCTTTAATGGTTTTTTTAAATGGCTGTGTTTCCAGGGACCTCTTTTCCCCCTTCATTTCTTAAATTCTCATGAAACTCAGATTTCCATGGAATCTGCCCTAGAACAAGAAGTGGAAATGAAACTGAAAAAAATTATCTCTGCTTTTCAGTAGGACATAGGAGACAAGGCCTATTGTACTCTTTATTTGTTTTCCTTTTGGGTAAAGTTCTCTTGCTTATTTTGCAGTTTTATGATTTTGCAGTTTATTTCTGCTGCTCTGCTAGCATAATATTTGGACTATCAATTCTTATTCCAATTTAAAGATAACACATTCAAATGATTTTGGTTTCCAACATCTCCTTCCCCTATATTCTGTACGATAAAATATTGTATTTCTCCTGAGAGCATTAATCTTATAGAGATTTATGCAATACAACCATGCAATACCACATAATATGGTGGATATGTTGTGCATAGGATTTTAGTTCTTCATTAACGGATAAAGCTGATGCCTTTTATTTTGAATACACCAGAAGATTTTCATCTCAACAGTATTAAAGTGTTGCTTATTCCTAGTTTCCAGTAACCTAATTCAATTCTGTTCTTTATGTTGTGTTTCCTAGGGAAAATTATACTATAGGAAAAGTCTTTGTTCCTTATTGCTAAATGCTGCATCTAGACATGATGAAAATAAATTACCATGTGCGTTTGTTACCAAACTTTGGTGTACTGAGCTTCATTCATTTATTATGACATCTCAAGCATATAGGTTTAAATGTAATTATAAAATGCAGCTTTACTTACATATAGTTTTTTTCAGTGAGATGAGTTTATTTCTATGATGTTAATTTTCTTTGTTATCAAATTACTGTATCTAGGAATTTATTCAAGACAAATACGTTCAAAATCAGGTGCTTTCCCTGATTGTTTGTCCTAAAGTCAAACAGCAAAGAGAATAAAAGGATGAAGATGACAACAAATCACCCTAAGTGTCTAACCTGGTTTTGGAGATAGTTAAATAATTGTGTGGCATACAAGACTTAAGGTACATCACGTTCAGGGAATACTTATGATTAGAAATTTAATCAATGTTTTGACAATTAAACGGCATACTTAAATTCGTTGTTTATTAACGTATATGAGAAAAATGTGTAATAGTAATGATCATTTAACACAAATGGAGCATGTGGACATGATTGCGATCAGATATAAATATGAACATTTATTATCTTATATGAGAGAATATAATCATGCATCAACACCGTTGAACAGATGACAAATGCAATGAATTATAAGGTATTCAGAAGTCGAACAGATGGAGACTGACACTCCAAGCTGGTAACATCATTTGGTTTCAAGCTGGCTTAAATGCTTTAGGTGGTTTGGGATAAACAGAATTAACTACCTAATCATGAACATCACCGTTCCCATACAAAATAACATGTAGCACTGTGTCTGGAGCACAGTTCACAGTTTGTTATTCAATGAATTTCCTTAAAGATCCTAATGAAAAGTTCAGCTGATAATGATGGTCCTGCTTTTAACTTTCAAAATAGAATAGAATACAATAGAATTCTTCATTGGCCAAGTTTGATTGGACACACAAGGATTTTGTCCTGGTGCATATGCTCTCAGTGTACATAAAAGAAAAAATACATTTGTCAAGAATCATGTGGTACAATACTCAATGATTGTCATAGGGGTCAAATAAGCAATGAAAAAAATCATTATTAATAAAAAAATCTTAGGATACAAGCAACAAGTTACAGTCATACAGTCCTATGTGGGAGGAAAAGGATGATAGGAAATGAGAAAAAATTAGTAGAAATAGAAATGCAGACTTAGTAAAAAGTTTAACAGTGTTGAGGGAATTATTTGTTTAGTAAAGTGATGGCATTCAGGGAAAAACCGTTCTTGTGTCTAGTTGTCTTGGTGTGCAGTGCTCTGTAGCAATGTTTTGAGGGTAGGAGTTGAAACAATTTGTGTCCAGGATGTGAGGGGTCAGTAAATATTTCCATGACCCTCTTTTTGACTCATGCAGTATACAGGTCCTCAATGGAAATCAGGTTGGCAGCAATTGTTTTTTCTGCAGTTATGATTCTTCTCTGAAGTCTCTGTCAGTCTTGTTGGGTTGCAGAACCAAACCAGACAGTTATAGAGGTGCAGATGACAGACTCAACGATTCCTCAATGATTCCACTAAATGAAAATAGGAATTTAGGTTGTCTAGATGACACTGAAAATCTGTCTATGAATTTGTATGAATTCCTGTCCCGACTTGACCTAAGACAGATCCAAATACCCAGAAAAAAGGAAAAGAATTCAGTGTAAAATTGAAAATAATGGTGTAATTAAATTACTTCCAATATACAGCTCGAAATTATTCAAATTGTATTTCAGATTTGGAAATATTCATGAGGAAAGGGTGAAAGAAGGAGACAAAACTCAATTAATTCCTAAACAGAAAAATGTTCTTTTGTTAAGTCTTTTCTGTGCCTGAATAAATTCTATGCTGACTTAGGGAATGAGGAACCAAGCATACATCTTCTTATTGGCCCCTGAGTAGTGTTTAGCATTTGGAATTTTATGGGATTAAATATTCACTTGAAAATATATCTTGTCTTGAATTTTATACAATATTTGATGCCCAGAATCTTATTTAGTAATAGCCAACATCTCAACTTATAATATAATTCATTTTCCATTCAAGTTTTCCTTGCATCCCACAGAGTGACTTGCAATTATATTATTTTTTATTACTGTAAATTATGAATGTCAGAGATGCTCACACCACAGATGGGAAACGAGTCAAAATTTATATCTATCAAAGCAATGAATCCCAATATTTCTATCTTGGGTTTTGCTATGTCACCTCTCTCTGGCATCTGTAGACAGAGATTTCATCCTTGATCTGTATTTTATTAGCCAGTTAATAACAAGCTTTGCCAGAGACAACTGTAGAAATCCTAAGACAAAATAAGAAAGTCCATTTGATACATGAGAATGTCCTGTTTCATTTTATTCTAGCCACACAGAAAACTTGATAGAATTGCTCTCAGAATTTTATCACGTCACAGTGAACTTTTCCTTTTTCCTACCATTACTATTTGTGTCTCTGTGCTAATTAACTTAATTTCTAGATTTCACTACACTTTGTAAAGTAGAATTCTCCTGTTTTACTTCTGCTGAAAAAATATGCACTGGGGCATAAAAGAAATGTAATAAACATGGATTATTTCAAATAATCAATGTACAACAGTGAGTCTTAACCTGTGGTCCGTGGACTTTGGGGGCGGGGGGGGATGCAATGTCATCACAGGAGGTCCACAAAGACTTGAATAAATGTCGTGATTTAAACCTTAAGTTAGGTTTTGGAGGTCCGTGGCCATGGTCTGTGCCCAAAAGAGGCACTTAAAGGGGATCCTTAATAAAAAAACAGGTTGAGAACTACTGGTGTACAGTATACAATATAATATAATACAATCTAAAAACCAAATATACAAGTCATGTCGCATAACACATAATGCCCAAAACTATGTTTTTGTGGCACAAAGGTTTTGTATCTTGAAGGAAGCTCATTTAGATATCAACCTAGGCTGAACACATCCTTCTGGAACAAATACTGGAAATATCAAAATGATCATGATAGCTAATATTTTCTATCACAATGAAGCCTCTGGACATGTGCTGTTCTTCCTGGCATGACAGCTGAGCAGTGATTAAGGTCGAAATCAAACACACACACTGGAGTTTCAGAAACACCAAAATATATTTCCTTAACAAGTTGGCTGAGAGCCGCAATTACGGCAAAATAATGTCTGTTTACTGCCAAAGAGTCTGAGTTATCTTCAAGGCGGATCACAAATGTCCAAAAAAACCCCAAGGTTTGTAAATAATGTCTCTGAACTGGGCTGAAGCAAAGGTACTCACTCTTTTTTTGCAATAGCTACAGTCTTTCATAAAACAATTGTCCAAAGGCTGGGTGTCTCCAAGAAAGCAAGGGTGTTGATTTAGAGAATGACAGCGCCGGACTTACCCGGCGGCAGGCTTTGCTGGAGGGACCGGGAGACACGGTCCCTCATGGCGGCCGCCATTTTGGATCCCGGGCGAAGTCTCGCGATGCGAGACTTCGCTCGGGAGGTCAGGCCTGATTGGCCTGGCTCCTGATAGGTCCGGGCGGGGCCTGCTTGCCCTATATAAGGGCGAGCAGGCCCGGGGCTCTCCCTTTTCGCCCGGACGCTGGAGCCTCGAGCAGACGTTCGTCAGTCTGCTCGCGGCCGCCATTTTGTGGTTAGCCTCGTGCGAGGCGCCATTTTGTGGTCAGGTTTGGAGCGGAGAGAAAGCCTTTTACAAAAGTGGAGCCAGCATCGGCTGGGCTCCGCTCTGGTTTTGGAGCCTTAGTCTTCCCGGTGGTCGGGGGTCTTGAGGGGCTTTACCTGGGGCGGCAGGGGTACCTGGGTGGGTGCGGCCCTGCCTATAAAGGGCCCGGGAGCCAAGCGGTGGGCAGTGAGGCCTTGCTGCCACCGCTGGTGGGGGGGAGGTTTGTCCCCTTGTGGTTGCACTGGTGAGGCCTGTTGCTTAGGACAGGCCTTGCCTTGGGGGGTGCAGGCCTTGGGGGGTGCCCTCTTCCTGTTTGCTATTTCTTTTGGTTGCAATATCATATATTAAATAAGCTCATGGCCCCTAAAAAGCGGCAAGCTCCGGCCCTCCCGGCCCAACCAGTGATGCGGCCTAGGAGGGCTGCCAGGCCGTCTGCCCGGGCTCGGGCTGCGGCTGGGGGGCCTCCGGGGGATGGTCCCGGTGGTGGTGGGGGTGGGTTTTATGCCCATGGTCCCTCAACCAGAGGTTTCCCCTTCTCTTTCTTGGGCCAGGGTCCTGGAGCGGCTCGACGAACTGGAGCGGTGGCGGTCTGGTGCTGGCCCGGAGGGGCTTCCCATGACTGCTGCCGCAGCCTGGGGTGCCGACCCCGAAGAGGAGCCGGCCCAGGAAGGGCAGGTTGCCCACACCACGCAGCTGGCACCCACCATGCAGATGGCCCCGGCGGGGCAGATGGCCCAGTCGGGGCAATGGTCAGCGTTGCAGGGACCATCAAGGATGGGCCCCCCGTGGATGGCTTCTACCCCTTACGGGGCAGGTGAGGTCGCACCACACGTAGGCACTTCACCGCTCCTTCCCGTGCAGGGTCCTGGGTTCATCCCACCTGCATTGGGGAGTGGCACCAGCTTCATGGGGGCTGCTGCGGGCACCTGTGGACAGGTCTGGTCCCCGCCGGCCCCGCCAGTAGGGGCCCCGGGGGTATCTTTCCCACCTGGGGCGGGGGTGGGGGGTTGGATCCCTCCTCAGTCGGCTATTATGCCACCGCCCCCGTTTGTGTATCCATCAGGGCTTGGTGTGCTGGGACCGGGGGCCACCACGGTGTGGGACCCGTTCGCCAGCATCAAGCCTGGGGCCATCCCTTGTGGGTTGCCCGCGACGCCTTTAGGCTACCATCTTCACCCGTCAGTGAAGGAGGCAATATGGCGGGGGGAGTATGTCGATCTTTTCTCCATTTTAAACAGGGAGGTCCCTAAACAGGACAAGGAGGTGGTCCCTGGGGAGAAGGTTAAGAAAACAAAGGTCACAAAGTGCTTCAGCTCTTGGCTGTACGCCTTTCTGACCTTTGCGTCGGTGGTAATTCAGAGGCAGCCGGGTAGGGCCGCTGCCTTGCTGAAATATATCGACCTCATTGCGAGGGCCCATTTTGAATATGGGGGAACAATATGGAGGCATTACGACAAGGGGTTCAGGATGCGTATTGCCCATGACCCCTACTTGCCCTGGGATATGGTGGTTCCGGACCTGTGGTTCCAGGCCACGCATATGTCAGGGAAGGAGGGCTGTGATAGGACCGATAGCGGTCACTTTATGGAAGAGGAGCCCGTGACACCCGCGCCGGCCAAAGCCGTGGCAAGTGCCGTCGGGAAAGGGGCCTCTTTGGTGTGTCACGAGTTCGCTGCAAAGGGGGCGTGTTTTCGTCCCATTTGCAGGTTTCGTCACGCCTGCGGGAGTTGTGGGGGGAACCATTCCGCAGCCGTGTGCCCCCGCCCCAAGAAGGGGGCTGAAAAGAAGGGCGGGGGTCCCCCAAAGCCTCCCCCACCTGTTGGGGGAAAAGGGGCCCAGCCCAATTGATTTGCGAGTGCTTGAGGGTTGGTTGGGTGACTACCACCCTCGCCAGAGAGCGGATGCTCTCTGGCTAGGCTTCTCTGAGGGGTTTCGGATCCCTTACACGGGTGTTAGGAAGGCCTTCATGTCTGACAACCTTAGGTCAGTTGTTGGTCATGAAGACATTGTTAGGGTGAAGATTCGGAAGGAGGTGGCCGAGGGCAGGGTCCTCGGGCCCTTCCCGGAACCGCCCTTCCCGAATCTTCGTGTGTCTCCCTTAGGTGTGGTCCCCAAAAAGGCGAGTGGTGAATTTAGGTTGATTCACCATTTGTCTTTTCCAAAAGGGGAGTCAGTGAATGACTTCATTCCTGACGAGCTGTGTTCAGTCCGGTATGCATCCTTTGATGCAGCCGTGACTATGGTTAGGAAGTGTGGGGTGGGAGCCCTTATGGGTAAATGCGACATTAAGTCGGCATTCCGGCTCCTCCCCATACACCCAGACGACTTTGAGCTGTTGGGCTTCCATTTCGAGGGGGGTTATTACGTGGACAGAGCCTTGCCCATGGGTTGCTCTGTCTCGTGCTCTCTTTTTGAGAGCTTTAGCACCTTTTTGGAGTGGGCGCACAGGAGGCAAAGTGGTCTGGGTACGGTCGTTCACTACCTTGATGATTTCCTGTTGGCGGGGCCTGCGCATTCGGAGCAATGTTTTGCCCTGATGCGGGACTTCGAAGCCCTTTGTGCTCAATTGGGGGTGCCTTTAGCCTCTGAGAAGACCGAAGGCCCCGCCACCAGGATTACCTTTCTGGGTATTGAATTGGACTCAGAGGAGCAGTCTTCCAGATTGCCCCTAGAGAAGTTGGTCAAGATTAAAAGGAAACTTGATGAGGTGCTGGGCTGCCGGAAGGTGACCCTACGGCAGCTTCAGGAATTGGCAGGCATTCTTAATTTTGCCTGTCGGGTAGTTGTTCCTGGTAGGGCTTTTTCCAGGAGGTTGTATGATGCGATGAAGGGGCTCCGTTTGCCCCATCATCGTACCCGCCTCTGCGCTGGGGTCAGGGCTGACCTCGGCGTGTGGCGGGAATTTTTGGTCAGGTTTAATGGTTTGTCTTTCTGGCGGCACGAGCTTCTTTTGGAAGCTGAGTTGCAGCTCTGCTCTGATGCTGCGGGGACTTGTGGTTTCGGGGTGGTGTTAGGTGACCAGTGGTGCTGGTCGGCATGGCCTCCGGAATGGAGTGCCTCTTCGTTGGTTAAGGACCTGACGTTCTTGGAGCTCTTCCCCTTAATAGTGGCCTTGGAGCTTTGGGGGGAGCAGTTTAGGGACAAGACTGTGCACTTTTGGTGTGACAACCTAGCGGTTGTCCATGTGGTGAATGCCCTGTCCTCTAAGAGCGACAGGGTCATGCGGCTTGTCCGCCATTTTGTGCACAGGTCCTTGTCTCTAAACGCATTGTTTTTGGCTAAGCATGTCCCCGGGTTGGATAACGGGGTCGCTGATGCCTTGTCCCGTGGTCAGTTGTCCAGGTTTCGGACCCTGGCCCCGTGGGCCCGAGAGTTGCCAGAAGCGTTCCCCAGCCACCTCTGGAGTCTGGGGGGGATCCAGAGTGGTGGAGAGACGAGGCATCCCGGGCAATCTCCTTGTCTGTAGCGCCCGGCACCCTCAGGGCATACCAGCGTGCAGGTAAGGAGTTTGGGGAGTTCTGGCAGGACAGGGGTTACCAGCTTAGTTGGCCTGTCCCTGTAGAGCACTTGGCCGAGTTTTGCGTCCAGCTCAGGCAGCGTGGCCTGTCAGTCAGGACGATCCGGTCCCGGTTAGCCGGCCTCGCCTTTCTGTCCAAGGCGGGGGGGTTTGCAGATCTTTCGGGTGACTTTCGCATCCGGAAGATGCTGGAAGGCTGGCTTAGGGAGCAAGCGGGGGCCCCTGGTGACACTTGTCAGGCTCTGACGGTGGAGCAGCTGTCTTTAATCAATGTGGTTTTGGGCAGTCTGTGTTCCTCATTGTACGAGGCCCGTCTTTTTAGGGCAGCGACTTGTGTCATGTTTTTTGGGGCCCTTAGGGTCAGCGAGGCCATGGCTTCATCTCAGGCTGACACTTTGCTCCGAGCCTTCCAGTATGCTGATCTGGCCTTTAGACAAGGGGGGGTGTCCCTTGTAGTAAGGCGGTCCAAGACAGATCAGCTGCACAGAGGGGTTACTATCCAACTTAGTGCGGCCACCGACCAGTCGGTGTGTCCAGTGGCCGCCCTACAGCTTTATTGTGGTATGCGGGGGTCAGGTCCGGGGTACCTGTTTAGGCATGGGGACGGGACCCCTCTGACCCGTTTCCAATTTTGGGCGCTAGTATCCAGGGCAATGGCCCAGGTGGGCATGGATCCCTCCGGTTACGGAACGCATTCGTTCCGTATCGGAGCCGCCACTAGCGCGGCACTTTCTGGTTTCCCGGCCCATCGGATTTGGGAGATCGGCCGCTGGCGGTCAGCGGCATATTTGGGTTATGTTAGGCCCGCTGAGGATCCTAGGCAGGGCTTAGGCTAGGTAACCTCTCTCTGTGTGTGTGTGTGTCCTCTTGCAGGTCCCCAGGCTAACATGAAACCGACGGCGTTGCTGTGTGGCCACAGCATGATTTTCTGGGCCGGCCGCTCGGCAGCCAGGAGTGCCATTGGGACCCAGCTGTCCCTGGGGCAGTGGGTCAAGGTTGCCTGGATGGGCCGGAGAGGTATGCGGTGGGAGGGTCTCCTACCGGCGTTGCTGGGCGGTCAGCATTCTGTGGCTGCGCCCGGCAGTATGGGGGGCGGCTCCTGGAGTCGCGCCCAAGTGGGTTTGGGTGGGCAGCATCCTGTGGCCGCACCCAGGTGGCTGGTATTGCACTTAGGTGGCAATGACCTGTGCATACTGGGAGGCCTGGCGCTGATCATTCAGGCACGCGAAGACCTGCAAAGGCTTCGCGAGGTATGGCCCACCACGCAAGTGGTGTGGTCAGAAATATTACCTAGGCTGGTATGGAGGGACGCCTCTTCACTTAGGGCCATTCACCGGGCTAGGCGACGGGTGAATAGGGCTATGGGTAAAACCGTTAGGGAACTAGGTGGGATGGTAGTGCCCCATCCCCTTATCACGATAGACCGGCCATGGCTTTACCGGGCCGATGGCGTTCACCTGTCTGAGCGGGGGAACGCCATCTTCTTACAGGACCTGCAGCGGTCTCTGCGTGAGCTGGCGCAGCTAGAGGGGGGAGTCGGGGGGCCAAGATGGAGATCTGACCCCCACTCCTGTGGCAGGTTAGGGGCGGAAAACTGGGGTGGTTTAGCAACCGCGCGTTCTCCCTTGGGCATCTTTGGGGATGATTGACAGGTTCTCCGCAAGCTCATGGAGGGAGTTTCTGCCTGAGCAGCTGGGGGGAACCTGTCTTTGGGTCCTGCACCTTTAATTCCCGGATTCGGGCTAGCCGGTGGGACCCCCCTCATGCACAGCATGGCAGGGTCGCAGGTGACGGCCTGGCCCTCACCTGGACTTGCATCGAGATACGCCCATGAGTTGCCCAGGAATGTTTTTGGCATAACGTCATTTCCGCCCCGGAAGTAGTTGTTTGACCCTGTAGGTCCAGTTCCGGGTCATCGTTGATTATGCTAATTTATGCAAAGTATTGAATAAATTATGCAAATTTTATGTAAATAAAAATGACCCAATTTAAATCCAGCTCTTGTGTCCGTGTCGTTACTCCATCTCTCCAGCAATGACAGCGCCGGACTTACCCGGCAGCAGGCTTTGCTGGAGGGACCGGGAGACACGGTCCCTCATGGCGGCCACCATTTTGGATCCCGGGCGAAGTCTCGCGATGCGAGACTTCGCTCGGGAGGTCAGGCCTGATTGGCCTGGCTCCTGATAGGTCCGGGCGGGGCCTGCTTGCCCTATATAAGGGCGAGCAGGCCCGGGGCTCTCCCTTTTCGCCCGGACGCTGGAGCCTCGAGCAGACACCCGCCCGCCCTCCACTATTTTGCAGTGTGCTTAGGGGTCGCCCTTGGGGGGCCGAATGGGAATTTTTTGCAGTTCTGCCTCTTAGCCGAGCTGTTTTTTCGCCCATTCCACACTGGGGTGATGGATGTGCGGTTAGGGGGTGCTTGCATTTATTAGGTTAATTGGCTTACCTTTGGTCATTTGGGTAGGCAGGTTAGGGGCGGAAAACTGGGGTGGTTTAGCGACCGCGCGTTCTCCCTTGGGCATCTTTGGGGATGATTGACAGGTTCTCCGCAAGCTCATGGAGGGAGTTTCTGCCTGAGCAGCTGGGGGGAACCTGTCTTTGGGTCCTGCACCTTTAATTCCCGGATTCGGGCTAGCCGGTGGGACCCCCCTCATGCACAGCATGGCAGGGTCGCAGGTGACGGCCTGGCCCTCACCTGGACTTGCATCGAGATACGCCCATGAGTTGCCCAGGAATGTTTTTGGCATAACGTCATTTCCGCCCCGGAAGTAGTTGTTTGACCCTGTAGGTCCAGTTCCGGGTCATAGTTGATTATGCTAATTTATGCAAAGTATTGAATAAATTATGCAAATTTTATGTAAATAAAAATGACCCAATTTAAATCCAGCTCTTGTGTCCGTGTCGTTACTCCGTCTCTCCAGCAAAACTCTGGATCTGTTTCTCTTTCTCTGTTAAGCCATGTACAGTACAATAATTCCTGCAAGGAACACTCCCACAAACCTCCCCTTTTATGCATGCTGCAGAATTCCCTATTATTCTCAGCTGTGATCAAGATCTCCTCCTGCATCTGCGCAACTGCTCCTGTCTTTCCCTAATCCTTCACACACGCACATTCAGGATTGGATCATTAATCACTCCCTCCTCATCCAACACAGACAAGGCCCTAGCTGGGGGTTCCATAGGCATTGCAGGGGGCTCCACCTCTTCATCTTTCATCTCTCCTTCCTCCTCACTGTCTGAATCCCCCGATAGCCACACAGCTTCTCTGGCTCAAAGTCCGTTACCAGAGGATCACACAACAAACCCTTTAGGATATACATCCTACAGATACATTCAGAATTTGGGAAGAATGTATGGTTCATGCTTGAAGATGAATGACAGCCACCCTTCTCTTCCAATGTCTCTCAAAGATTCATCAACTCAATCATTTTGATAGAATGTGCCAATAATCCATTATTATTGTAAACAGAAAGAAAGACAGAAGAGAAAAAGCTTTACTGACACATAAACAAGACACCAAGATTTTATCTTCCCATGTAAATTTAAAAAAGAAAGAAAAAAAAGTTAAGCAAACTCTAACTATTATTCACAGCATGTATAGGGAGGGGTATCATTCTTCTCAAATGCAGCACTCTTTTTTTGCTTTCTCAATTCTTTTGTGTGCTTCTGTTTCTTTCCTTCTTCTTTTAAAATTGAAACAACAGCGATCCAGATTTTGCCATTGTTATCAAGGCAGGTACAAGAATGGCTATAGAACAAGGCACAACTTAAAGCTGTACAAATGATAAACAGCAGCTTACAGATGATAGGACAAAAAAAGTTACCAATTACTTTTGTAAGAAATCTGATTGGAAACCAGAAGATTTAAAAGAAAAAGAAATCCATAGTATTAAATCCTTAAAAAGTTTCCCTGAAATAGAAACAGGCTTGACAACATTGTTAACAAGGAAAAACACTTTTCTATAGGTTTGCAACAAATCTTTCTCAAGTCTTTGTCCAGTAGTCATGAAAAAATATGCATTCCAGGCCCC